>NW_027439125.1:10000-17500 GCF_033958435.1 Carettochelys insculpta
CTTTCAGCGGGGGTTGACCTGGTGGCCGATTCGCTCCCCGGGCACCAGGTCAACCTCCGCTGCTTTCAGCGGGGGTTGACCTGGTGGCCCATTCGCTCCCCGGGCACCAGGTCAACCGCACCCTTTTTCGGCCGCCTTCGCCTCCAAATTTTTCCCCCCGTTTCCTTGCCCACTCCTCGGTCACTTCATACGCCCTCCCCCTTACATCCACCGTACGCAACACCTCCACCGGGCTTAATAGTCCACAACCGGGACCCAGGGCCTTCCCCGCTCTCAACAACCTCCACCCACGGTCCCCCTCCACCGGGCTTAATAGTCCACAACCGGGTCCCAGGGCCTTCCCCGCTCTCAACAACCTCCACCCACGGTCCCCCTCCACCGGGCTTAATAGTCCACAACCGAGACCCAGGGCCTTCCCCGCTCTCAACAACCTCCACCCACGGTCCCCCTCCACCGGGCTTAATAGTCCACAACCGGGTCCCAGGGCCTTCCCCGCTCTCAACAACCTCCACCCACGGTCCCCCTCCACCGGGCTTAATAGTCCACAACCGGGACCCAGGGCCTTCCCCGCTCTCAACAACCTCCACCCACGGTCCCCCTCCACCGGGCTTAATAGTCCACAACCGGGTCCCAGGGCCTTCCCCGCTCTCAACAACCTCCACCCACGGTCCCCCTCCACCGGGCTTAATAGTCCACAACCGAGACCCAGGGCCTTCCCCGCTCTCAACAACCTCCACCCACGGTCCCCCTCCACCGGGCTTAATAGTCCACAACCGGGTCCCAGGGCCTTCCCCGCTCTCAACAACCTCCACCCACGGTCCCCCTCCACCGGGCTTAATAGTCCACAACCGGGACCCAGGGCCTTCCCCGCTCTCAACAACCTCCACCCACGGTCCCCCTCCACCGGGCTTAATAGTCCACAACCGGGACCCAGGGCCTTCCCCGCTCTCAACAACCTCCACCCACGGTCCCCCTCCACCGGGCTTAATAGTCCACAACCGGGTCCCAGGGCCTTCCCCGCTCTCAACAACCTCCACCCACGGTCCCCCTCCACCGGGCTTAATAGTCCACAACCGGGACCCAGGGCCTTCCCCGCTCTCAACAACCTCCACCCACGGTCCCCCTCCACCGGGCTTAATAGTCCACAACCGGGTCCCAGGGCCTTCCCCGCTCTCAACAACCTCCACCCACGGTCCCCCTCCACCGGGCTTAATAGTCCACAACCGAGACCCAGGGCCTTCCCCGCTCTCAACAACCTCCACCCACGGTCCCCCTCCACCGGGCTTAATAGTCCACAACCGGGTCCCAGGGCCTTCCCCGCTCTCAACAACCTCCACCCACGGTCCCCCTCCACCGGGCTTAATAGTCCACAACCGGGACCCAGGGCCTTCCCCGCTCTCAACAACCTCCACCCACGGTCCCCCTCCACCGGGCTTAATAGTCCACAACCGAGACCCAGGGCCTTCCCCGCTCTCAACAACCTCCACCCACGGTCCCCCTCCACCGGGCTTAATAGTCCACAACCGGGACCCAGGGCCTTCCCCGCTCTCAACAACCTCCCCCCACGGTCCCCCTCCACCGGGCTTAATAGTCCACAACCGAGACCCAGGGCCTTCCCCGCTCTCAACAACCTCCACCCACGGTCCCCCTCCACCGGGCTTAATAGTCCACAACCGGGACCCAGGGCCTTCCCCGCTCTCAACAACCTCCACCCACGGTCCCCCTCCACCGGGCTTAATAGTCCACAACCGAGACCCAGGGCCTTCCCCGCTCTCAACAACCTCCACCCACGGTCCCCCTCCACCGGGCTTAATAGTCCACAACCGGGACCCAGGGCCTTCCCCGCTCTCAACAACCTCCCCCCACGGTCCCCCTCCACCGGGCTTAATAGTCCACAACCGAGACCCAGGGCCTTCCCCGCTCTCAACAACCTCCACCCACGGTCCCCCAAGACGCACGTTCCAAGCCTTAACCCTCAGACCATCCACCCCCCGGGCGGGACCCCACACCCACCTGACCCCAACTCACTCCCACCAAAAACACCACCACCGCCACCGCCTCAACGGCCTGCCCCACCCAGCACTCCCACACACACACCTGCCCCACCAACGCTCCACACACGCTTTCTTCCCTCTCCCCGACCCGACCCAAGCCATCGCACCGCACCGGGTGAGGGCCTAAGCTTCCTCGCCCGCCCCCCCGCCCCCGACACGCAGGCAGGCAGAGGGAAAGGCCTCAGCGCCCCCCAGGACCGTCGCGCCGCCTTGGCCTCACGGCTTCCCTGCTCCCGCACGGCAGACACACGCCCCGCTCTACCCCCGCTGGGGCCAAAAGCTGCCTACGGCACCTGGGATTCCCAGGCGGTCACCCATCCAGGTACTAGCCAGGCCCGGGACGGTTTACCTTCCGAGATCGGACGAGATCGGGGGCATTCGGTCCGGTATGGCCGTAGGCCCCCGCCTCCCCGGGCTTTAGCGTCAGCAGCCTGGCCTCAGTCAGCCGGGCCCAAACAATTAACCCGGAGGCCGGGCCGAGGGAAAACTTCCTCCGAGCCGGCCCAAGGGGAAGGGAGGACGAGGACGCCGGGCCCGGGAGGTGACAGGACGTGCACGTCAGACCCGGGAAGCTGTGCGCCCCGAGGTTAACCCCCGGGCCGGGGCGGGGAGAGAAAAATGTTCTAAGTCCGGTAGGGACAGCAGGTCAACCCCGGTCCGAGGCGGGGAGAGAAATTTTCCAAGTCCGGCAGGGACAGCAGGTCAACCCCGGCCGCCGTAGCAGAGGTTGACCTGGTGTCCGATTCGCTCCCCGGGCACCAGGTCAACCTCGGGCGCTTTAGCGGAGGTTGACCTGGTGTCCGATTCGCTCCCCGGGCACCAGGTCAACCTCGGGCGCCTTAGCAGAGGTTGACCTGGTGTCCGATTCGCTCCCCGGGCACCAGGTAAACCGTGGCCGCTTTCAGCGGAGGTTGACCTGGTGGCCGATCCCCTCCTCGGGCTCCAAGTCCGGCAGGGACAGCAGGTGAACCCCGGCCGCTTTAGCAGAGGTTGACCTGGTGTCCGATTCGCTCCCCGGGCACCAGGTAAACCGTGGCCGCTTTCAGCGGAGGTTGACCTGGTGGCCGATCCCCTCCTCGGGCTCCAAGTCCGGCAGGGACAGCAGGTCAACCCCGGCCGCTTTAGCAGAGGTTGACCTGGTGTCCGATTCGCTCCCCGGGCACCAGGTAAACCGTGGCCGCTTTCAGCGGAGGTTGACCTGGTGGCCGATCCCCTCCTCGGGCTCCAAGTCCGGCAGGGACAACAGGTCAACCCCGGTTCCGGGCGGGGAGAGAAAAATTTTCTAAGTCCGGCAGGGACAGCAGGTCAACCCCGGCCGCCGTAGCAGAGGTTGACCTGGTGTCCGATTCGCTCCCCGGGCACCAGGTCAACCTCGGGCGCCTTAGCAGAGGTTGACCTGGTGTCCGATTCGCTCCCCGGGCACCAGGTAAACCGTGGCCGCTTTCAGCGGAGGTTGACCTGGTGGCCGATCCCCTCCTCGGGCTCCAAGTCCGGCAGGGACAGCAGGTGAACCCCGGCCGCTTTAGCAGAGGTTGACCTGGTGTCCGATTCGCTCCCCGGGCACCAGGTAAACCGTGGCCGCTTTCAGCGGAGGTTGACCTGGTGGCCGATCCCCTCCTCGGGCTCCAAGTCCGGCACGGACAGCAGGTCAACCCCGGCCGCTTTAGCAGAGGTTGACCTGGTGTCCGATTCGCTCCCCGGGCACCAGGTAAACCGTGGCCGCTTTCAGCGGAGGTTGACCTGGTGGCCGATCCCCTCCTCGGGCTCCAAGTCCGGCAGGGACAGCAGGTCAACCCCGGCCGCTTTAGCAGAGGTTGACCTGGTGTCCGATTCGCTCCCCGGGCACCAGGTAAACCGTGGCCGCTTTCAGCGGAGGTTGACCTGGTGGCCGATCCCCTCCTCGGGCTCCAAGTCCGGCAGGGACAACAGGTCAACCCCGGTTCCGGGCGGGGAGAGAAAAATTTTCTAAGTCCGGCAGGGACAGCAGGTCAACCCCGGCCGCCGTAGCAGAGGTTGACCTGGTGTCCGATTCGCTCCCCGGGCACCAGGTCAACCTCGGGCGCCTTAGCAGAGGTTGACCTGGTGTCCGATTCGCTCCCCGGGCACCAGGTAAACCGTGGCCGCTTTCAGCGGAGGTTGACCTGGTGGCCGATCCCCTCCTCGGGCTCCAAGTCCGGCAGGGACAGCAGGTGAACCCCGGCCGCTTTAGCAGAGGTTGACCTGGTGTCCGATTCGCTCCCCGGGCACCAGGTAAACCGTGGCCGCTTTCAGCGGAGGTTGACCTGGTGGCCGATCCCCTCCTCGGGCTCCAAGTCCGGCACGGACAGCAGGTCAACCCCGGCCGCTTTAGCAGAGGTTGACCTGGTGTCCGATTCGCTCCCCGGGCACCAGGTAAACCGTGGCCGCTTTCAGCGGAGGTTGACCTGGTGGCCGATCCCCTCCTCGGGCTCCAAGTCCGGCAGGGACAGCAGGTCAACCCCGGCCGCTTCAGCTGAGGTTGACCTGGTGTCCGATTCGCTCCCCGGGCACCAGGTAAACCGTGGCCGCTTTCAGCGGAGGTTGACCTGGTGGCCGATCCCCTCCTGGGGCTCCAAGTCCGGCAGGGACAACAGGTCAACCCCGGTCCCAGGCGGGAGAGAAAAATTTTCTAAGTCCGGCAGGGACAACAGGTCAACCCCGGTTCCGAGCGGGAGAGAAAAATTTTCTAAGTCCGGCAGGGACAACAGGTCAACCCCGGTCCCAGGCGGCAGAGAAAAATTTTCTAAGTCCGGCAGGGACAACAGGTCAACCCCGGTCCCAGGCGGGAGAGAAAAAATTTCTAAGTCCGGCAGGGACAACAGGTCAACCCCGGTCCCAGGCTGGAGAGAAAAATTTTCTAAGTCCGGCAGGGACAGCAGGTCAACCCCGGCCGCTTTAGCAGAGGTTGACCTGGTGTCCGATTCGCTCCCCGGGCACCAGGTCAACCTCTGGCGCTTTAGCAGAGGTTGACCTGGTGTCAGATTCGCTCCCCGGGCACCAGGTCAACCTCGGTCGCTTTAGCAGAGGTTGACCTGGTGTCCGATTCGCTCCCCGGGCACCAGGTAAACCGTGGCCGCTTTCAGCGGAGGTTGACCTGGTGGCCGATCCCCTCCTGGGGCTCCAAGTCCGGCAGGGACAGCAGGTCAACCCCGGTCCCAGGCGGGGAGAGAAAAAATTTCTAAGTCCGGCAGGGACAACAGGTCAACCCCGGTCCCAGGCTGGAGAGAAAAATTTTCCAAGTCCGGCAGGGACAGCAGGTCAACCCCGGCCGCTTCAGCTGAGGTTGACCTGGTGTCCGATTCGCTCCCCGGGCACCAGGTAAACCGTGGCCGCTTTCAGCGGAGGTTTACCTGGTGGCCGATCCCCTCCTCGGGCTCCAAGTCCGGCAGGGACAACAGGTCAACCCCGGTCCCAGGCGGGAGAGAAAAATTTTCTAAGTCCGGCAGGGACAACAGGTCAACCCCGGTTCCGAGCGGGAGAGAAAAATTTTCTAAGTCCGGCAGGGACAACAGGTCAACCCCGGTCCCAGGCGGCAGAGAAAAAATTTCTAAGTCCGGCAGGGACAACAGGTCAACCCCGGTACCGGGCGGGAGAGAAAAAATTTCTAAGTCCGGCAGGGACAACAGGTCAACCCCGGTCCCAGGCGGCAGAGAAAAAATTTCTAAGTCCGGCAGGGACAACAGGTCAACCCCGGTCCCGGGCGGGAGAGAAAAATTTTCTAAGTCCGGCAGGGACAACAGGTCAACCCCGGTCCCAGGCGGCAGAGAAAAAATTTCTAAGTCCGGCAGGGACAACAGGTCAACCCCGGTCCCAGGCGGGAGAGAAAAATTTTCTAAGTCCGGCAGGGACAACAGGTCAACCCCGGTCCCAGGCGGCAGAGAAAAAATTTCTAAGTCCGGCAGGGACAACAGGTCAACCCCGGTACCGGGCGGGAGAGAAAAAATTTCTAAGTCCGGCAGGGACAACAGGTCAACCCCGGTCCCAGGCTGGAGAGAAAAAATTTCTAAGTCCGGCAGGGACAACAGGTCAACCCCGGTCCCAGGCGGCAGAGAAAAAATTTCTAAGTCCGGCAGGGACAACAGGTCAACCCCGGTCCCAGGCGGCAGAGAAAAAATTTCTAAGTCCGGCAGGGACAACAGGTCAACCCCGGTCCCAGGCGGCAGAGAAAAAATTTCTAAGTCCGGCAGGGACAACAGGTCAACCCCGGTCCCAGGCGGGAGAGAAAAATTTTCTAAGTCCGGCAGGGACAACAGGTCAACCCCGGTCCCAGGCGGCAGAGAAAAATTTTCTAAGTCCGGCAGGGACAACAGGTCAACCCCGGTCCCAGGCGGCAGAGAAAAAATTTCTAAGTCCGGCAGGGACAACAGGTCAACCCCGGTCCCAGGCTGGAGAGAAAAAATTTCTAAGTCCGGCAGGGACAACAGGTCAACCCCGGTCCCAGGCGGGAGAGAAAAAATTTCTAAGTCCGGCAGGGACAACAGGTCAACCCCGGTCCCGGGCTGGAGAGAAAAATTTTCTAAGTCCGGCAGGGACAACAGGTCAACCCCGGTCCCGGGCTGGAGAGAAAAAATTTCTAAGTCCGGCAGGGACAACAGGTCAACCCCGGTCCCAGGCGGGAGAGAAAAAATTTCTAAGTCCGGCAGGGACAACAGGTCAACCCCGGTCCCAGGCGGCAGAGAAAAATTTTCTAAGTCCGGCAGGGACAACAGGTCAACCCCGGTCCCAGGCTGGAGAGAAAAAATTTCTAAGTCCGGCAGGGACAACAGGTCAACCCCGGTCCCAGGCGGGAGAGAAAAAATTTCTAAGTCCGGCAGGGACAACAGGTCAACCCCGGTCCCGGGCTGGAGAGAAAAATTTTCTAAGTCCGGCAGGGACAACAGGTCAACCCCGGCCGCTTTAGCGGAGGTTGACCTGGTGTCCGATTCGGTCCCCGGACACCAGGTCAACCTCTGGCGCTTTCAGCGAGGTTGACCTGGTGGCCGGCTGAGCTCTGGAAGTCCGAATGGGGTTGAATTTGACCCGTGCAGCCGACCTAGAGTTCCAGGCGGTCGGCCGCTTTTGTGAGTCGTTCCCGCCTGTTGCCGCTGGGGGACTTTTCACGTATAAGGTTACGACAGGTACCGGGAGAATAGTAAGAGAAGGCTTGTCTGGCTCCAGCCTTTAGAGACGTACACGTGAGAGAGACCGACCGTCGTGTGAAGGCCCTTCCCGGGGACTCGGACGAGGGACCCGGGCGGACGTCTGCGGGGACGTCTGCGGCGGTTCGGGGTGTCGTCTCGGGCCCGATCCTCCGGAGAGGGGGCTCTCGAGGGAGGCTCGGCGCACGTCCGCGGGGACGGCCGCCGGGAGCGAGGCCCCGCTCCTCCTTCCGATCGATGGGGCGCTCGCGGACGAGACGGAGAGGGCCCTTCGCGGGCCGGCACCCTTC
>NW_027439126.1:10000-15000 GCF_033958435.1 Carettochelys insculpta
AGAAATTTTTTCTCTGCCGCCTGGGACCGGGGTTGACCTGTTGTCCCTGCCGGACTTAGAAAATTTTTCTCTCCCGCCCGGGACCGGGGTTGACCTGTTGTCCCTGCCGGACTTAGAAATTTTTTCTCTGCCGCCTGGGACCGGGGTTGACCTGTTGTCCCTGCCGGACTTAGAAATTTTTTCTCTCCCGCCCGGTACCGGGGTTGACCTGTTGTCCCTGCCGGACTTAGAAATTTTTTCTCTGCCGCCTGGGACCGGGGTTGACCTGTTGTCCCTGCCGGACTTAGAAAATTTTTCTCTCCCGCTCGGAACCGGGGTTGACCTGTTGTCCCTGCCGGACTTAGAAAATTTTTCTCTCCCGCCTGGGACCGGGGTTGACCTGTTGTCCCTGCCGGACTTGGAGCCCGAGGAGGGGATCGGCCACCAGGTAAACCTCCGCTGAAAGCGGCCACGGTTTACCTGGTGCCCGGGGAGCGAATCGGACACCAGGTCAACCTCAGCTGAAGCGGCCGGGGTTGACCTGCTGTCCCTGCCGGACTTGGAAAATTTTTCTCTCCAGCCTGGGACCGGGGTTGACCTGTTGTCCCTGCCGGACTTAGAAATTTTTTCTCTCCCCGCCTGGGACCGGGGTTGACCTGCTGTCCCTGCCGGACTTGGAGCCCCAGGAGGGGATCGGCCACCAGGTCAACCTCCGCTGAAAGCGGCCACGGTTTACCTGGTGCCCGGGGAGCGAATCGGACACCAGGTCAACCTCTGCTAAAGCGACCGAGGTTGACCTGGTGCCCGGGGAGCGAATCTGACACCAGGTCAACCTCTGCTAAAGCGCCAGAGGTTGACCTGGTGCCCGGGGAGCGAATCGGACACCAGGTCAACCTCTGCTAAAGCGGCCGGGGTTGACCTGCTGTCCCTGCCGGACTTAGAAAATTTTTCTCTCCAGCCTGGGACCGGGGTTGACCTGTTGTCCCTGCCGGACTTAGAAATTTTTTCTCTCCCGCCTGGGACCGGGGTTGACCTGTTGTCCCTGCCGGACTTAGAAAATTTTTCTCTGCCGCCTGGGACCGGGGTTGACCTGTTGTCCCTGCCGGACTTAGAAAATTTTTCTCTCCCGCTCGGAACCGGGGTTGACCTGTTGTCCCTGCCGGACTTAGAAAATTTTTCTCTCCCGCCTGGGACCGGGGTTGACCTGTTGTCCCTGCCGGACTTGGAGCCCCAGGAGGGGATCGGCCACCAGGTCAACCTCCGCTGAAAGCGGCCACGGTTTACCTGGTGCCCGGGGAGCGAATCGGACACCAGGTCAACCTCAGCTGAAGCGGCCGGGGTTGACCTGCTGTCCCTGCCGGACTTGGAGCCCGAGGAGGGGATCGGCCACCAGGTCAACCTCCGCTGAAAGCGGCCACGGTTTACCTGGTGCCCGGGGAGCGAATCGGACACCAGGTCAACCTCTGCTAAAGCGGCCGGGGTTGACCTGCTGTCCGTGCCGGACTTGGAGCCCGAGGAGGGGATCGGCCACCAGGTCAACCTCCGCTGAAAGCGGCCACGGTTTACCTGGTGCCCGGGGAGCGAATCGGACACCAGGTCAACCTCTGCTAAAGCGGCCGGGGTTCACCTGCTGTCCCTGCCGGACTTGGAGCCCGAGGAGGGGATCGGCCACCAGGTCAACCTCCGCTGAAAGCGGCCACGGTTTACCTGGTGCCCGGGGAGCGAATCGGACACCAGGTCAACCTCTGCTAAGGCGCCCGAGGTTGACCTGGTGCCCGGGGAGCGAATCGGACACCAGGTCAACCTCTGCTACGGCGGCCGGGGTTGACCTGCTGTCCCTGCCGGACTTAGAAAATTTTTCTCTCCCCGCCCGGAACCGGGGTTGACCTGTTGTCCCTGCCGGACTTGGAGCCCGAGGAGGGGATCGGCCACCAGGTCAACCTCCGCTGAAAGCGGCCACGGTTTACCTGGTGCCCGGGGAGCGAATCGGACACCAGGTCAACCTCTGCTAAAGCGGCCGGGGTTGACCTGCTGTCCCTGCCGGACTTGGAGCCCGAGGAGGGGATCGGCCACCAGGTCAACCTCCGCTGAAAGCGGCCACGGTTTACCTGGTGCCCGGGGAGCGAATCGGACACCAGGTCAACCTCTGCTAAAGCGGCCGGGGTTGACCTGCTGTCCGTGCCGGACTTGGAGCCCGAGGAGGGGATCGGCCACCAGGTCAACCTCCGCTGAAAGCGGCCACGGTTTACCTGGTGCCCGGGGAGCGAATCGGACACCAGGTCAACCTCTGCTAAAGCGGCCGGGGTTCACCTGCTGTCCCTGCCGGACTTGGAGCCCGAGGAGGGGATCGGCCACCAGGTCAACCTCCGCTGAAAGCGGCCACGGTTTACCTGGTGCCCGGGGAGCGAATCGGACACCAGGTCAACCTCTGCTAAGGCGCCCGAGGTTGACCTGGTGCCCGGGGAGCGAATCGGACACCAGGTCAACCTCTGCTACGGCGGCCGGGGTTGACCTGCTGTCCCTGCCGGACTTAGAAAATTTTTCTCTCCCCGCCCGGAACCGGGGTTGACCTGTTGTCCCTGCCGGACTTGGAGCCCGAGGAGGGGATCGGCCACCAGGTCAACCTCCGCTGAAAGCGGCCACGGTTTACCTGGTGCCCGGGGAGCGAATCGGACACCAGGTCAACCTCTGCTAAAGCGGCCGGGGTTGACCTGCTGTCCCTGCCGGACTTGGAGCCCGAGGAGGGGATCGGCCACCAGGTCAACCTCCGCTGAAAGCGGCCACGGTTTACCTGGTGCCCGGGGAGCGAATCGGACACCAGGTCAACCTCTGCTAAAGCGGCCGGGGTTCACCTGCTGTCCCTGCCGGACTTGGAGCCCGAGGAGGGGATCGGCCACCAGGTCAACCTCCGCTGAAAGCGGCCACGGTTTACCTGGTGCCCGGGGAGCGAATCGGACACCAGGTCAACCTCTGCTAAGGCGCCCGAGGTTGACCTGGTGCCCGGGGAGCGAATCGGACACCAGGTCAACCTCCGCTAAAGCGCCCGAGGTTGACCTGGTGCCCGGGGAGCGAATCGGACACCAGGTCAACCTCTGCTACGGCGGCCGGGGTTGACCTGCTGTCCCTGCCGGACTTGGAAAATTTCTCTCCCCGCCTCGGACCGGGGTTGACCTGCTGTCCCTACCGGACTTAGAACATTTTTCTCTCCCCGCCCCGGCCCGGGGGTTAACCTCGGGGCGCACAGCTTCCCGGGTCTGACGTGCACGTCCTGTCACCTCCCGGGCCCGGCGTCCTCGTCCTCCCTTCCCCTTGGGCCGGCTCGGAGGAAGTTTTCCCTCGGCCCGGCCTCCGGGTTAATTGTTTGGGCCCGGCTGACTGAGGCCAGGCTGCTGACGCTAAAGCCCGGGGAGGCGGGGGCCTACGGCCATACCGGACCGAATGCCCCCGATCTCGTCCGATCTCGGAAGGTAAACCGTCCCGGGCCTGGCTAGTACCTGGATGGGTGACCGCCTGGGAATCCCAGGTGCCGTAGGCAGCTTTTGGCCCCAGCGGGGGTAGAGCGGGGCGTGTGTCTGCCGTGCGGGAGCAGGGAAGCCGTGAGGCCAAGGCGGCGCGACGGTCCTGGGGGGCGCTGAGGCCTTTCCCTCTGCCTGCCTGCGTGTCGGGGGCGGGGGGGCGGGCGAGGAAGCTTAGGCCCTCACCCGGTGCGGTGCGATGGCTTGGGTCGGGTCGGGGAGAGGGAAGAAAGCGTGTGTGGAGCGTTGGTGGGGCAGGTGTGTGTGTGGGAGTGCTGGGTGGGGCAGGCCGTTGAGGCGGTGGCGGTGGTGGTGTTTTTGGTGGGAGTGAGTTGGGGTCAGGTGGGTGTGGGGTCCCGCCCGGGGGGTGGATGGTCTGAGGGTTAAGGCTTGGAACGTGCGTCTTGGGGGACCGTGGGTGGAGGTTGTTGAGAGCGGGGAAGGCCCTGGGTCTCGGTTGTGGACTATTAAGCCCGGTGGAGGGGGACCGTGGGGGGAGGTTGTTGAGAGCGGGGAAGGCCCTGGGTCCCGGTTGTGGACTATTAAGCCCGGTGGAGGGGGACCGTGGGTGGAGGTTGTTGAGAGCGGGGAAGGCCCTGGGTCTCGGTTGTGGACTATTAAGCCCGGTGGAGGGGGACCGTGGGTGGAGGTTGTTGAGAGCGGGGAAGGCCCTGGGTCCCGGTTGTGGACTATTAAGCCCGGTGGAGGGGGACCGTGGGTGGAGGTTGTTGAGAGCGGGGAAGGCCCTGGGTCTCGGTTGTGGACTATTAAGCCCGGTGGAGGGGGACCGTGGGGGGAGGTTGTTGAGAGCGGGGAAGGCCCTGGGTCCCGGTTGTGGACTATTAAGCCCGGTGGAGGGGGACCGTGGGTGGAGGTTGTTGAGAGCGGGGAAGGCCCTGGGTCTCGGTTGTGGACTATTAAGCCCGGTGGAGGGGGACCGTGGGTGGAGGTTGTTGAGAGCGGGGAAGGCCCTGGGTCCCGGTTGTGGACTATTAAGCCCGGTGGAGGGGGACCGTGGGTGGAGGTTGTTGAGAGCGGGGAAGGCCCTGGGACCCGGTAGTGGACTATTAAGCCCGGTGGAGGGGGACCGTGGGTGGAGGTTGTTGAGAGCGGGGAAGGCCCTGGGTCTCGGTTGTGGACTATTAAGCCCGGTGGAGGGGGACCGTGGGTGGAGGTTGTTGAGAGCGGGGAAGGCCCTGGGACCCGGTTGTGGACTATTAAGCCCGGTGGAGGGGGACCGTGGGTGGAGGTTGTTGAGAGCGGGGAAGGCCCTGGGTCCCGGTTGTGGACTATTAAGCCCGGTGGAGGGGGACCGTGGGTGGAGGTTGTTGAGAGCGGGGAAGGCCCTGGGACCCGGTTGTGGACTATTAAGCCCGGTGGAGGGGGACCGTGGGTGGAGGTTGTTGAGAGCGGGGAAGGCCCTGGGTCCCGGTTGTGGACTATTAAGCCCGGTGGAGGGGGACCGTGGGTGGAGGTTGTTGAGAGCGGGGAAGGCCCTGGGTCCCG
>NW_027439126.1:27500-29993 GCF_033958435.1 Carettochelys insculpta
GGTGGAAGGGGTCCCCCCCCTGCCGGGGAACGTCCCTCCAAGCACGGGTGCGGAAGAGAAGGAGGAGCAGGGTCCCAGGTCCGCCTGAACACCGGCGAGATCCCTGCCCGCCGCGGGAAGGGTGCCGGCCCGCGAAGGGCCCTCTCCGTCTCGTCCGCGAGCGCCCCATCGATCGGAAGGAGGAGCGGGGCCTCGCTCCCGGCGGCCGTCCCCGCGGACGTGCGCCGAGCCTCCCTCGAGAGCCCCCTCTCCGGAGGATCGGGCCCGAGACGACACCCCGAACCGCCGCAGACGTCCCCGCAGACGTCCGCCCGGGTCCCTCGTCCGAGTCCCCGGGAAGGGCCTTCACACGACGGTCGGTCTCTCTCACGTGTACGTCTCTAAAGGCTGGAGCCAGACAAGCCTTCTCTTACTATTCTCCCGGTACCTGTCGTAACCTTATACGTGAAAAGTCCCCCAGCGGCAACAGGCGGGAACGACTCACAAAAGCGGCCGACCGCCTGGAACTCTAGGTCGGCTGCACGGGTCAAATTCAACCCCATTCGGACTTCCAGAGCTCAGCCGGCCACCAGGTCAACCTCGCTGAAAGCGCCAGAGGTTGACCTGGTGTCCGGGGACCGAATCGGACACCAGGTCAACCTCCGCTAAAGCGGCCGGGGTTGACCTGTTGTCCCTGCCGGACTTAGAAAATTTTTCTCTCCAGCCCGGGACCGGGGTTGACCTGTTGTCCCTGCCGGACTTAGAAATTTTTTCTCTCCCGCCTGGGACCGGGGTTGACCTGTTGTCCCTGCCGGACTTAGAAATTTTTTCTCTCCAGCCTGGGACCGGGGTTGACCTGTTGTCCCTGCCGGACTTAGAAAATTTTTCTCTGCCGCCTGGGACCGGGGTTGACCTGTTGTCCCTGCCGGACTTAGAAATTTTTTCTCTCCCGCCTGGGACCGGGGTTGACCTGTTGTCCCTGCCGGACTTAGAAATTTTTTCTCTCCAGCCCGGGACCGGGGTTGACCTGTTGTCCCTGCCGGACTTAGAAAATTTTTCTCTCCAGCCCGGGACCGGGGTTGACCTGTTGTCCCTGCCGGACTTAGAAATTTTTTCTCTCCCGCCTGGGACCGGGGTTGACCTGTTGTCCCTGCCGGACTTAGAAATTTTTTCTCTCCAGCCTGGGACCGGGGTTGACCTGTTGTCCCTGCCGGACTTAGAAATTTTTTCTCTGCCGCCTGGGACCGGGGTTGACCTGTTGTCCCTGCCGGACTTAGAAAATTTTTCTCTGCCGCCTGGGACCGGGGTTGACCTGTTGTCCCTGCCGGACTTAGAAAATTTTTCTCTCCCGCCTGGGACCGGGGTTGACCTGTTGTCCCTGCCGGACTTAGAAATTTTTTCTCTGCCGCCTGGGACCGGGGTTGACCTGTTGTCCCTGCCGGACTTAGAAATTTTTTCTCTGCCGCCTGGGACCGGGGTTGACCTGTTGTCCCTGCCGGACTTAGAAATTTTTTCTCTGCCGCCTGGGACCGGGGTTGACCTGTTGTCCCTGCCGGACTTAGAAATTTTTTCTCTCCAGCCTGGGACCGGGGTTGACCTGTTGTCCCTGCCGGACTTAGAAATTTTTTCTCTCCCGCCCGGTACCGGGGTTGACCTGTTGTCCCTGCCGGACTTAGAAATTTTTTCTCTGCCGCCTGGGACCGGGGTTGACCTGTTGTCCCTGCCGGACTTAGAAAATTTTTCTCTCCCGCCTGGGACCGGGGTTGACCTGTTGTCCCTGCCGGACTTAGAAATTTTTTCTCTGCCGCCTGGGACCGGGGTTGACCTGTTGTCCCTGCCGGACTTAGAAAATTTTTCTCTCCCGCCCGGGACCGGGGTTGACCTGTTGTCCCTGCCGGACTTAGAAATTTTTTCTCTGCCGCCTGGGACCGGGGTTGACCTGTTGTCCCTGCCGGACTTAGAAATTTTTTCTCTCCCGCCCGGTACCGGGGTTGACCTGTTGTCCCTGCCGGACTTAGAAATTTTTTCTCTGCCGCCTGGGACCGGGGTTGACCTGTTGTCCCTGCCGGACTTAGAAAATTTTTCTCTCCCGCTCGGAACCGGGGTTGACCTGTTGTCCCTGCCGGACTTAGAAAATTTTTCTCTCCCGCCTGGGACCGGGGTTGACCTGTTGTCCCTGCCGGACTTGGAGCCCGAGGAGGGGATCGGCCACCAGGTAAACCTCCGCTGAAAGCGGCCACGGTTTACCTGGTGCCCGGGGAGCGAATCGGACACCAGGTCAACCTCAGCTGAAGCGGCCGGGGTTGACCTGCTGTCCCTGCCGGACTTGGAAAATTTTTCTCTCCAGCCTGGGACCGGGGTTGACCTGTTGTCCCTGCCGGACTTAGAAATTTTTTCTCTCCCCGCCTGGGACCGGGGTTGACCTGCTGTCCCTGCCGGACTTGGAGCCCCAGGAGGGGATCGGCCACCAGGTCAACCTCCGCTGAAAGCGGCCACGGTTTACCTGGTGCCCGG
>NW_027439127.1:5000-7500 GCF_033958435.1 Carettochelys insculpta
CCTGGACCGGGGTTGACCTGTTGTCCCTGCCGGACTTAGAAAATTTTTCTCTGCCGCCTGGGACCGGGGTTGACCTGTTGTCCCTGCCGGACTTAGAAAATTTTTCTCTCCCGCCTGGGACCGGGGTTGACCTGTTGTCCCTGCCGGACTTAGAAAATTTTTCTCTCCCGCCTGGGACCGGGGTTGACCTGTTGTCCCTGCCGGACTTAGAAATTTTTTCTCTGCCGCCTGGGACCGGGGTTGACCTGTTGTCCCTGCCGGACTTGGAAAATTTTTCTCTCCCGCCTGGGACCGGGGGTTGACCTGTTGTCCCTGCCGGACTTAGAAATTTTTCTCTGCCGCCTGGGACCGGGGTTGACCTGTTGTCCCTGCCGGACTTAGAATTTTTTCTCTCCAGCCTGGGACCGGGGTTGACCTGTTGTCCCTGCCGGACTTAGAAAATTTTCTCTGCCGCCTGGGACCGGGGTTGACCTGTTGTCCCTGCCGGACTTAGAAATTTTTCTCTCCCGCTCGGAACCGGGGTTGACCTGTTGTCCCTGCCGGACTTAGAAAATTTTTCTCTCCCGCCTGGTGACCGGGGTTGACCTGTTGTCCCTGCCGGACTTGGAGCCCCAGGAGGGGATCGGCCACCAGGTCAACCTCCGCTGAAAGCGGCCACGGTTTACCTGGTGCCCGGGGAGCGAATCGGACACCAGGTCAACCTCAGCTGAAGCGGCCGGGGTTGACCTGCTGTCCCTGCCGGACTTAGAAAATTTTTCTCTCCAGCCTGGGACCGGGGTTGACCTGTTGTCCCTGCCGGACTTTGAAATTTTTTCTCTCCCCGCCTGGGACCGGGGTTGACCTGCTGTCCCTGCCGGACTTGGAGCCCGAGGAGGGAATCGGCCACCAGGTCAACCTCCGCTGAAAGCGCCCACGGTTTACCTGGTGCCCGGGGAGCGAATCGGACACCAGGTCAACCTCTGCTAAAGCGCCGAGTTGACCTGGTGCCCGGGGAGCGAATCTGACACCAGGTCAACCTCTGCTAAAGCGCCAGAGGTTGACCTGGTGCCCGGGGAGCGAATCGGACACCAGGTCAACCTCTGCTAAAGCGGCCGGGGTTGACCTGCTGTCCCTGCCGGACTTAGAAAATTTTTCTCTCCAGCCTGGGACCGGGGTTGACCTGTTGTCCCTGCCGGACTTGGAGCCCGAGGAGGGGATCGGCCACCAGGTCAACCTCCGCTGAAAGCGGCCACGGTTTACCTGGTGCCCGGGGAGCGAATCGGACACCAGGTCAACCTCTGCTAACACGGTTTACCTGGTGCCCGGGGAGCGAATCGGACACCAGGTCAACCTCTGCTAAAGCGGCCGGGGTTGACCTGCTGTCCCTGCCGGACTTGGAGCCCCAGGAGGGGATCGGCCACCAGGTCAACCTCCGCTGAAAGCGGCCACGGTTTACCTGGTGCCCGGGGAGCGAATCGGACACCAGGTCAACCTCTGCTAAAGCGGCCGGGGTTCACCTGCTGTCCCTGCCGGACTTGGAGCCCGAGGAGGGGATCGGCCACCAGGTCAACCTCCGCTGAAAGCGGCCACGGTTTACCTGGTGCCCGGGGAGCGAATCGGACACCAGGTCAACCTCTGCTAAAGCGGCCGGGGTTGACCTGCTGTCCCTGCCGGACTTGGAGCCCCAGGAGGGGATCGGCCACCAGGTCAACCTCCGCTGAAAGCGGCCACGGTTTACCTGGTGCCCGGGGAGCGAATCGGACACCAGGTCAACCTCCGCTAAAGCGCCCGAGGTTGACCTGGTGCCCGGGGAGCGAATCGGACACCAGGTCAACCTCTGCTACGGCGGCCGGGGTTGACCTGCTGTCCCTGCCGGACTTGGAAAATTTCTCTCCCCGCCTCGGACCGGGGTTGACCTGCTGTCCCTACCGGACTTAGAACATTTTTCTCTCCCCGCCCCGGCCCGGGGGTTAACCTCGGGGCGCACAGCTTCCCGGGTCTGACGTGCACGTCCTGTCACCTCCCGGGCCCGGCGTCCTCGTCCTCCCTTCCCCTTGGGCCGGCTCGGAGGAAGTTTTCCCTCGGCCCGGCCTCCGGGTTAATTGTTTGGGCCCGGCTGACTGAGGCCAGGCTGCTGACGCTAAAGCCCGGGGAGGCGGGGGCCTACGGCCATACCGGACCGAATGCCCCCGATCTCGTCCGATCTCGGAAGGTAAACCGTCCCGGGCCTGGCTAGTACCTGGATGGGTGACCGCCTGGGAATCCCAGGTGCCGTAGGCAGCTTTTGGCCCCAGCGGGGGTAGAGCGGGGCGTGTGTCTGCCGTGCGGGAGCAGGGAAGCCGTGAGGCCAAGGCGGCGCGACGGTCCTGGGGGGCGCTGAGGCCTTTCCCTCTGCCTGCCTGCGTGTCGGGGGCGGGGGGGCGGGCGAGGAAGCTTAGGCCCTCACCCGGTGCGGTGCGATGGCTTGGGTCGGGTCGGGGAGAGGGAAGAAAGCGTGTGTGGAGCGTTGGTGGGGCAGGTG
>NW_027439127.1:20000-25000 GCF_033958435.1 Carettochelys insculpta
CTGAACACCGGCGCGATCCCTGCCCGCCGCGGGAAGGGTGCCGGCCCGCGAAGGGCCCTCTCCGTCTCGTCCGCGAGCGCCCCATCGATCGGAAGGAGGAGCGGGGCCTCGCTCCCGGCGGCCGTCCCCGCGGACGTGCGCCGAGCCTCCCTCGAGAGCCCCCTCTCCGGAGGATCGGGCCCGAGACGACACCCCGAACCGCCGCAGACGTCCCCGCAGACGTCCGCCCGGGTCCCTCGTCCGAGTCCCCGGGAAGGGCCTTCACACGACGGTCGGTCTCTCTCACGTGTACGTCTCTAAAGGCTGGAGCCAGACAAGCCTTCTCTTACTATTCTCCCGGTACCTGTCGTAACCTTATACGTGAAAAGTCCCCCAGCGGCAACAGGCGGGAACGACTCACAAAAGCGGCCGACCGCCTGGAACTCTAGGTCGGCTGCACGGGTCAAATTCAACCCCATTCGGACTTCCAGAGCTCAGCCGGCCACCAGGTCAACCTCGCTGAAAGCGCCAGAGGTTGACCTGGTGTCCGGGGACCGAATCGGACACCAGGTCAACCTCCGCTAAAGCGGCCGGGGTTGACCTGTTGTCCCTGCCGGACTTAGAAAATTTTTCTCTCCAGCCCGGGACCGGGGTTGACCTGTTGTCCCTGCCGGACTTAGAAATTTTTTCTCTCCCGCCTGGGACCGGGGTTGACCTGTTGTCCCTGCCGGACTTAGAAATTTTTTCTCTGCCGCCTGGGACCGGGGTTGACCTGTTGTCCCTGCCGGACTTAGAAATTTTTTCTCTGCCGCCTGGGACCGGGGTTGACCTGTTGTCCCTGCCGGACTTAGAAATTTTTTCTCTGCCGCCTGGGACCGGGGTTGACCTGTTGTCCCTGCCGGACTTAGAAAATTTTTCTCTGCCGCCTGGGACCGGGGTTGACCTGTTGTCCCTGCCGGACTTAGAAAATTTTTCTCTCCCGCCTGGGACCGGGGTTGACCTGTTGTCCCTGCCGGACTTAGAAATTTTTTCTCTCCCGCCTGGGACCGGGGTTGACCTGTTGTCCCTGCCGGACTTAGAAAATTTTTCTCTCCCGCCTGGGACCGGGGTTGACCTGTTGTCCCTGCCGGACTTAGAAAATTTTTCTCTGCCGCCTGGGACCGGGGTTGACCTGTTGTCCCTGCCGGACTTAGAAATTTTTTCTCTCCAGCCTGGGACCGGGGTTGACCTGTTGTCCCTGCCGGACTTAGAAATTTTTTCTCTGCCGCCTGGGACCGGGGTTGACCTGTTGTCCCTGCCGGACTTAGAAATTTTTTCTCTGCCGCCTGGGACCGGGGTTGACCTGTTGTCCCTGCCGGACTTAGAAATTTTTTCTCTCCCGCCTGGACCGGGGTTGACCTGTTGTCCTGCCGGACTTAGAAAATTTTTCTCTGCCGCCTGGGACCGGGGTTGACCTGTTGTCCCTGCCGGACTTAGAAAATTTTTCTCTCCCGCCTGGGACCGGGGTTGACCTGTTGTCCCTGCCGGACTTAGAAAATTTTTCTCTCCCGCCTGGGACCGGGGTTGACCTGTTGTCCCTGCCGGACTTAGAAATTTTTTCTCTGCCGCCTGGGACCGGGTTGACCTGTTGTCCCTGCCGGACTTGGAAAATTTTTCTCGTCCCGCCTGGGACCGGGGTTGACCTGTTGTCCCTGCCGGACTTAGAAATTTTTTCTCTGCCGCCTGGGACCGGGGTTGACCTGTTGTCCCTGCCGGACTTAGAAATTTTTTCTCTCCAGCCTGGGACCGGGGTTGACCTGTTGTCCCTGCCGGACTTAGAAAATTTTTCTCTGCCGCCTGGACCGGGGTTGACCTGTTGTCCCTGCCGGACTTAGAAAATTTTTCTCTCCCGCTCGGAACCGGGGTTGACCTGTTGTCCCTGCCGGACTTAGAAAATTTTCTCTCCCGCCTGGGACCGGGTTGACCTGTTGTCCCTGCCGGACTTGGAGCCCCAGGAGGGGATCGGCCACCAGTCAACCTCCGCTGAAAGCGGCCACGGTTTACCTGGTGCCCGGGGAGCGAATCGGACACCAGGTCAACCTCAGCTGAAGCGGCCGGGGTTGACCTGCTGTCCCTGCCGGACTTAGAGAAAATTTTTCTCTCCAGCCTGGGACCGGGGTTGACCTGTTGTCCCTGCCGGACTTTGAAATTTTTTCTCTCCCCGCCTGGGACCGGGGTTGACCTGCTGTCCCTGCCGGACTTGGAGCCCGAGGAGGGAATCGGCCACCAGGTCAACCTCCGCTGAAAGCGCCCACGGTTTACCTGGTGCCCGGGGAGCGAATCGGACACCAGGTCAACCTCTGCTAAAGCGCCCGAGGTTGACCTGGTGCCCGGGGAGCGAATCTGACACCAGGTCAACCTCTGCTAAAGCGCCAGAGGTTGACCTGGTGCCCGGGGAGCGAATCGGACACCAGGTCAACCTCTGCTAAAGCGGCCGGGGTTGACCTGCTGTCCCTGCCGGACTTAGAAAATTTTTCTCTCCAGCCTGGGACCGGGGTTGACCTGTTGTCCCTGCCGGACTTGGAGCCCGAGGAGGGGATCGGCCACCAGGTCAACCTCCGCTGAAAGCGGCCACGGTTTACCTGGTGCCCGGGGAGCGAATCGGACACCAGGTCAACCTCTGCTAAAGCGGCCGGGGTTGACCTGCTGTCCCTGCCGGACTTGGAGCCCGAGGAGGGGATCGGCCACCAGGTCAACCTCCGCTGAAAGCGGCCACGGTTTACCTGGTGCCCGGGGAGCGAATCGGACACCAGGTCAACCTCTGCTAAAGCGGCCGGGGTTGACCTGCTGTCCCTGCCGGACTTGGAGCCCCAGGAGGGGATCGGCCACCAGGTCAACCTCCGCTGAAAGCGGCCACGGTTTACCTGGTGCCCGGGGAGCGAATCGGACACCAGGTCAACCTCTGCTAAAGCGGCCGGGGTTCACCTGCTGTCCCTGCCGGACTTGGAGCCCGAGGAGGGGATCGGCCACCAGGTCAACCTCCGCTGAAAGCGGCCACGGTTTACCTGGTGCCCGGGGAGCGAATCGGACACCAGGTCAACCTCTGCTAAAGCGGCCGGGGTTGACCTGCTGTCCCTGCCGGACTTGGAGCCCCAGGAGGGGATCGGCCACCAGGTCAACCTCCGCTGAAAGCGGCCACGGTTTACCTGGTGCCCGGGGAGCGAATCGGACACCAGGTCAACCTCCGCTAAAGCGCCCGAGGTTGACCTGGTGCCCGGGGAGCGAATCGGACACCAGGTCAACCTCTGCTACGGCGGCCGGGGTTGACCTGCTGTCCCTGCCGGACTTGGAAAATTTCTCTCCCCGCCTCGGACCGGGGTTGACCTGCTGTCCCTACCGGACTTAGAACATTTTTCTCTCCCCGCCCCGGCCCGGGGGTTAACCTCGGGGCGCACAGCTTCCCGGGTCTGACGTGCACGTCCTGTCACCTCCCGGGCCCGGCGTCCTCGTCCTCCCTTCCCCTTGGGCCGGCTCGGAGGAAGTTTTCCCTCGGCCCGGCCTCCGGGTTAATTGTTTGGGCCCGGCTGACTGAGGCCAGGCTGCTGACGCTAAAGCCCGGGGAGGCGGGGGCCTACGGCCATACCGGACCGAATGCCCCCGATCTCGTCCGATCTCGGAAGGTAAACCGTCCCGGGCCTGGCTAGTACCTGGATGGGTGACCGCCTGGGAATCCCAGGTGCCGTAGGCAGCTTTTGGCCCCAGCGGGGGTAGAGCGGGGCGTGTGTCTGCCGTGCGGGAGCAGGGAAGCCGTGAGGCCAAGGCGGCGCGACGGTCCTGGGGGGCGCTGAGGCCTTTCCCTCTGCCTGCCTGCGTGTCGGGGGCGGGGGGGGCGGGCGAGGAAGCTTAGGCCCTCACCCGGTGCGGTGCGATGGCTTGGGTCGGGTCGGGGAGAGGGAAGAAAGCGTGTGTGGAGCGTTGGTGGGGCAGGTGTGTGTGTGGGAGTGCTGGGTGGGGCAGGCCGTTGAGGCGGTGGCGGTGGTGGTGTTTTTGGTGGGAGTGAGTTGGGGTCAGGTGGGTGTGGGGTCCCCCCCAGGGGGGGTGGATGGTCTGAGGGTTAAGGCTTGGAACGTGCGTCTTGGGGGACCGTGGGTGGAGGTTGTTGAGAGCGGGGAAGGCCCTGGGTCTCGGTTGTGGACTATTAAGCCCGGTGGAGGGGGACCGTGGGTGGAGGTTGTTGAGAGCGGGGAAGGCCCTGGGTCTCGCTTGTGGACTATTAAGCCCGGTGGAGGGGGACCGTGGGTGGAGGTTGTTGAGAGCGGGGAAGGCCCTGGGTCCCGGTTGTGGACTATTAAGCCCGGTGGAGGGGGACCGTGGGTGGAGGTTGTTGAGAGCGGGGAAGGCCCTGGGTCCCGGTTGTGGACTATTAAGCCCGGTGGAGGGGGACCGTGGGTGGAGGTTGTTGAGAGCGGGGAAGGCCCTGGGTCTCGGTTGTGGACTATTAAGCCCGGTGGAGGGGGACCGTGGGTGGAGGTTGTTGAGAGCGGGGAAGGCCCTGGGTCCCGGTTGTGGACTATTAAGCCCGGTGGAGGTGTTGCGTACGGTGGATGTAAGGGGGAGGGCGTATGAAGTGACCGAGGAGTGGGCAAGGAAACGGGGGGAAAAATTTGGAGGCGAAGGCGGCCGAAAAAGGGTGCGGTTGACCTGGTGCCCGGGGAGCGAATGGGCCACCAGGTCAACCCCCGCTGAAAGCAGCGGAGGTTGACCTGGTGCCCGGGGAGCGAATCGGCCACCAGGTCAACCCCCGCTGAAAGCACCGGAGGTTGACCTGGTGCCCGGGGAGGGAATCGGCCACCAGGTCAACCCCCGCTGAAAGCACCGGAGGTTGACCTGGTGCCCGGGGAGGGAATCGGCCACCAGGTCGACCCCCGCTGAAAGCACCGGAGGTTGACCTGGTGCCCGGGGAGCGAATCGGCCACCAGGTCAACCCCCGCTGAAAGCACCGGAGGTTGACCTGGTGCCCGGGGAGCGAATGGGCCACCAGG
>NW_027439128.1:12500-20000 GCF_033958435.1 Carettochelys insculpta
AACTCTAGGTCGGCTGCACGGGTCAAATTCAACCCCATTCGGACTTCCAGAGCTCAGCCGGCCACCAGGTCAACCTCGCTGAAAGCGCCAGAGGTTGACCTGGTGTCCGGGGACCGAATCGGACACCAGGTCAACCTCTGCTAAAGCGGCCGGGGTTGACCTGTTGTCCCTGCCGGACTTAGAAAATTTTTCTCTCCCGCCTGGGACCGGGGTTGACCTGTTGTCCCTGCCGGACTTAGAAATTTTTTCTCTCCCGCCTGGGACCGGGGTTGACCTGTTGTCCCTGCCGGACTTAGAAATTTTTTCTCTCCAGCCTGGGACCGGGGTTGACCTGTTGTCCCTGCCGGACTTAGAAATTTTTTCTCTGCCGCCTGGGACCGGGGTTGACCTGTTGTCCCTGCCGGACTTAGAAAATTTTTCTCTCCCGCCCGGGACCGGGGTTGACCTGTTGTCCCTGCCGGACTTAGAAATTTTTTCTCTGCCGCCTGGGACCGGGGTTGACCTGTTGTCCCTGCCGGACTTAGAAATTTTTTCTCTGCCGCCTGGGACCGGGGTTGACCTGTTGTCCCTGCCGGACTTAGAAAATTTTTCTCTGCCGCCTGGGACCGGGGTTGACCTGTTGTCCCTGCCGGACTTAGAAAATTTTTCTCTGCCGCCTGGGACCGGGGTTGACCTGTTGTCCCTGCCGGACTTAGAAAATTTTTCTCTCCCGCCTGGGACCGGGGTTGACCTGTTGTCCCTGCCGGACTTAGAAATTTTTTCTCTGCCGCCTGGGACCGGGGTTGACCTGTTGTCCCTGCCGGACTTAGAAATTTTTTCTCTGCCGCCTGGGACCGGGGTTGACCTGTTGTCCCTGCCGGACTTGGAAAATTTTTCTCTCCCGCCTGGGACCGGGGTTGACCTGTTGTCCCTGCCGGACTTAGAAATTTTTTCTCTGCCGCCTGGGACCGGGGTTGACCTGTTGTCCCTGCCGGACTTAGAAATTTTTTCTCTCCAGCCTGGGACCGGGGTTGACCTGTTGTCCCTGCCGGACTTAGAAATTTTTTCTCTCCAGCCTGGGACCGGGGTTGACCTGTTGTCCCTGCCGGACTTAGAAATTTTTTCTCTCCCGCCCGGTACCGGGGTTGACCTGTTGTCCCTGCCGGACTTAGAAAATTTTTCTCTCCCGCTCGGAACCGGGGTTGACCTGTTGTCCCTGCCGGACTTAGAAAATTTTTCTCTCCCGCCTGGGACCGGGGTTGACCTGTTGTCCCTGCCGGACTTGGAGCCCCAGGAGGGGATCGGCCACCAGGTCAACCTCCGCTGAAAGCGGCCACGGTTTACCTGGTGCCCGGGGAGCGAATCGGACACCAGGTCAACCTCAGCTGAAGCGGCCGGGGTTGACCTGCTGTCCCTGCCGGACTTAGAAATTTTTTCTCTCCAGCCTGGGACCGGGGTTGACCTGTTGTCCCTGCCGGACTTAGAAATTTTTTCTCTGCCGCCTGGGACCGGGGTTGACCTGTTGTCCCTGCCGGACTTGGAAAATTTTTCTCTCCCGCCTGGGACCGGGGTTGACCTGTTGTCCCTGCCGGACTTAGAAAATTTTTCTCTGCCGCCTGGGACCGGGGTTGACCTGTTGTCCCTGCCGGACTTAGAAATTTTTTCTCTCCAGCCTGGGACCGGGGTTGACCTGTTGTCCCTGCCGGACTTAGAAATTTTTTCTCTCCCGCCCGGGACCGGGGTTGACCTGTTGTCCCTGCCGGACTTAGAAAATTTTTCTCTCCCGCTCGGAACCGGGGTTGACCTGTTGTCCCTGCCGGACTTAGAAAATTTTTCTCTCCCGCCTGGGACCGGGGTTGACCTGTTGTCCCTGCCGGACTTAGAAAATTTTTCTCTCCCGCCCGGTACCGGGGTTGACCTGTTGTCCCTGCCGGACTTAGAAAATTTTTCTCTCCCGCCTGGGACCGGGGTTGACCTGTTGTCCCTGCCGGACTTAGAAATTTTTTCTCTGCCGCCTGGGACCGGGGTTGACCTGTTGTCCCTGCCGGACTTAGAAATTTTTTCTCTCCAGCCTGGGACCGGGGTTGACCTGTTGTCCCTGCCGGACTTAGAAATTTTTTCTCTCCCCGCCTGGGACCGGGGTTGACCTGCTGTCCCTGCCGGACTTGGAGCCCGAGGAGGGAATCGGCCACCAGGTCAACCTCCGCTGAAAGCGGCCACGGTTTACCTGGTGCCCGGGGAGCGAATCGGACACCAGGTCAACCTCTGCTAAAGCGACCGAGGTTGACCTGGTGCCCGGGGAGCGAATCTGACACCAGGTCAACCTCTGCTAAAGCGCCAGAGGTTGACCTGGTGCCCGGGGAGCGAATCGGACACCAGGTCAACCTCTGCTAAAGCGGCCGGGGTTGACCTGCTGTCCCTGCCGGACTTAGAAAATTTTTCTCTCCAGCCTGGGACCGGGGTTGACCTGTTGTCCCTGCCGGACTTAGAAAATTTTTCTCTCCCGCCTGGGACCGGGGTTGACCTGTTGTCCCTGCCGGACTTAGAAAATTTTTCTCTCCCGCCTGGGACCGGGGTTGACCTGTTGTCCCTGCCGGACTTAGAAAATTTTTCTCTCCCGCCTGGGACCGGGGTTGACCTGTTGTCCCTGCCGGACTTAGAAAATTTTTCTCTCCCGCCTGGGACCGGGGTTGACCTGTTGTCCCTGCCGGACTTAGAAATTTTTTCTCTCCCGCCTGGGACCGGGGTTGACCTGTTCTCCCTGCCGGACTTAGAAAATTTTTCTCTCCAGCCTGGGACCGGGGTTGACCTGTTGTCCCTGCCGGACTTGGAGCCCGAGGAGGGGATCGGCCACCAGGTCAACCTCCGCTGAAAGCGGCCACGGTTTACCTGGTGCCCGGGGACCGAATCGGACACCAGGTCAACCTCCGCTGAAGCGGCCGGGGTTGACCTGCTGTCCCTGCCGGACTTAGAAAATTTTTCTCTCCCGCCTGGGACCGGGGTTGACCTGTTGTCCCTGCCGGACTTAGAAAATTTTTCTCTCCAGCCTGGGACCGGGGTTGACCTGTTGTCCCTGCCGGACTTGGAGCCCGAGGAGGGGATCGGCCACCAGGTCAACCTCCGCTGAAAGCGGCCACGGTTTACCTGGTGCCCGGGGACCGAATCGGACACCAGGTCAACCTCCGCTGAAGCGGCCGGGGTTGACCTGCTGTCCCTGCCGGACTTTGAAAATTTTTCTCTCCCCGCCCGGAACCGGGGTTGACCTGTTGTCCCTGCCGGACTTGGAAATTTTTTCTCTCCCCGCCTGGGACCGGGGTTGACCTGCTGTCCCTGCCGGACTTGGAGCCCCAGGAGGGGATCGGCCACCAGGTCAACCTCCGCTGAAAGCGGCCACGGTTTACCTGGTGCCCGGGGACCGAATCGGACACCAGGTCAACCTCTGCTAAAGCGCCCGAGGTTGACCTGGTGCCCGGGGAGCGAATCGGACACCAGGTCAACCTCTGCTACGGCGGCCGGGGTTGACCTGCTGTCCCTGCCGGACTTAGAAAATTTTTCTCTCCCCGCCCGGAACCGGGGTTGACCTGTTGTCCCTGCCGGACTTGGAGCCCGAGGAGGGGATCGGCCACCAGGTCAACCTCCGCTGAAAGCGGCCACGGTTTACCTGGTGCCCGGGGAGCGAATCGGACACCAGGTCAACCTCTGCTAAAGCGGCCGGGGTTCACCTGCTGTCCCTGCCGGACTTGGAGCCCGAGGAGGGGATCGGCCACCAGGTCAACCTCCGCTGAAAGCGGCCACGGTTTACCTGGTGCCCGGGGAGCGAATCGGACACCAGGTCAACCTCTGCTAAAGCGGCCGGGGTTCACCTGCTGTCCCTGCCGGACTTGGAGCCCGAGGAGGGGATCGGCCACCAGGTCAACCTCCGCTGAAAGCGGCCACGGTTTACCTGGTGCCCGGGGAGCGAATCGGACACCAGGTCAACCTCTGCTAAAGCGGCCGGGGTTGACCTGCTGTCCCTGCCGGACTTGGAGCCCGAGGAGGGGATCGGCCACCAGGTCAACCTCCGCTGAAAGCGGCCACGGTTTACCTGGTGCCCGGGGAGCGAATCGGACACCAGGTCAACCTCTGCTAAAGCGGCCGGGGTTGACCTGCTGTCCCTGCCGGACTTGGAGCCCGAGGAGGGTATCGGCCACCAGGTCAACCTCCGCTGAAAGCGGCCACGGTTTACCTGGTGCCCGGGGAGCGAATCGGACACCAGGTCAACCTCTGCTAAAGCGGCCGGGGTTGACCTGCTGTCCCTGCCGGACTTGGAGCCCGAGGAGGGGATCGGCCACCAGGTCAACCTCCGCTGAAAGCGGCCACGGTTTACCTGGTGCCCGGGGACCGAATCGGACACCAGGTCAACCTCTGCTAAAGCGGCCGGGGTTGACCTGCTGTCCCTGCCGGACTTGGAGCCCGAGGAGGGGATCGGCCACCAGGTCAACCTCCGCTGAAAGCGGCCACGGTTTACCTGGTGCCCGGGGACCGAATCGGACACCAGGTCAACCTCTGCTAAAGCGGCCGGGGTTGACCTGCTGTCCCTGCCGGACTTGGAGCCCGAGGAGGGGATCGGCCACCAGGTCAACCTCCGCTGAAAGCGGCCACGGTTGACCTGGTGCCCGGGGAGCGAATCGGACACCAGGTCAACCTCTGCTAAAGCGGCCGGGGTTGACCTGCTGTCCCTGCCGGACTTGGAGCCCGAGGAGGGGATCGGCCACCAGGTCAACCTCCGCTGAAAGCGGCCACGGTTTACCTGGTGCCCGGGGACCGAATCGGACACCAGGTCAACCTCCGCTGAAGCGGCCGGGGTTGACCTGCTGTCCCTGCCGGACTTAGAAAATTTTTCTCTCCCCGCCCGGAACCGGGGTTGACCTGTTGTCCCTGCCGGACTTAGAAAATTTTTCTCTCCCCGCCCGGAACCGGGGTTGACCTGCTGTCCCTGCCGGACTTGGAGCCCGAGGAGGGGATCGGCCACCAGGTCAACCTCCGCTGAAAGCGCCCGAGGTTGACCTGGTGCCCGGGGAGCGAATCGGACACCAGGTCAACCTCTGCTAAAGCGCCCGAGGTTGACCTGGTGCCCGGGGAGCGAATCGGACACCAGGTCAACCTCCGCTAAAGCGCCCGAGGTTGACCTGGTGCCCGGGGAGCGAATCGGACACCAGGTCAACCTCTGCTACGGCGGCCGGGGTTGACCTGCTGTCCCTGCCGGACTTGGAAAATTTCTCTCCCCGCCTCGGACCGGGGTTGACCTGCTGTCCCTACCGGACTTAGAACATTTTTCTCTCCCCGCCCCGGCCCGGGGGTTAACCTCGGGGCACACAGCTTCCCGGGTCTGACGTGCACGTCCTGTCACCTCCCGGGCCCGGCGTCCTCGTCCTCCCTTCCCCTTGGGCCGGCTCGGAGGAAGTTTTCCCTCGGCCCGGCCTCCGGGTTAATTGTTTGGGCCCGGCTGACTGAGGCCAGGCTGCTGACGCTAAAGCCCGGGGAGGCGGGGGCCTACGGCCATACCGGACCGAATGCCCCCGATCTCGTCCGATCTCGGAAGGTAAACCGTCCCGGGCCTGGCTAGTACCTGGATGGGTGACCGCCTGGGAATCCCAGGTGCCGTAGGCAGCTTTTGGCCCCAGCGGGGGTAGAGCGGGGCGTGTGTCTGCCGTGCGGGAGCAGGGAAGCCGTGAGGCCAAGGCGGCGCGACGGTCCTGGGGGGCGCTGAGGCCTTTCCCTCTGCCTGCCTGCGTGTCGGGGGCGGGGGGGCGGGCGAGGAAGCTTAGGCCCTCACCCGGTGCGGTGCGATGGCTTGGGTCGGGTCGGGGAGAGGGAAGAAAGCGTGTGTGGAGCGTTGGTGGGGCAGGTGTGTGTGTGGGAGTGCTGGGTGGGGCAGGCCGTTGAGGCGGTGGCGGTGGTGGTGTTTTTGGTGGGAGTGAGTTGGGGTCAGGTGGGTGTGGGGTCCCCCCCGGGGGGTGGATGGTCTGAGGGTTAAGGCTTGGAACGTGCGTCTTGGGGGACCGTGGGTGGAGGTTGTTGAGAGCGGGGAAGGCCCTGGGTATCGGTTGGGGACTATTAAGCCCGGTGGAGGGGGACCGTGGGTGGAGGTGGTTGAGAGCGGGGAAGGCCCTGGGTCTCGGTTGTGGACTATTAAGCCCGGTGGAGGGGGACCGTGGGTGGAGGTTGTTGAGAGCGGGGAAGGCCCTGGGTCTCGGTTGTGGACTATTAAGCCCGGTGGAGGGGGACCGTGGGTGGAGGTTGTTGAGAGCGGGGAAGGCCCTGGGTCTCGGTTGTGGACTATTAAGCCCGGTGGAGGGGGACCGTGGGTGGAGGTTGTTGAGAGCGGGGAAGGCCCTGGGTCTCGGTTGTGGACTATTAAGCCCGGTGGAGGGGGACCGTGGGTGGAGGTTGTTGAGAGCGGGGAAGGCCCTGGGTCTCGGTTGTGGACTATTAAGCCCGGTGGAGGGGGACCGTGGGTGGAGGTGGTTGAGAGCGGGGAAGGCCCTGGGTCTCGGTTGTGGACTATTAAGCCCGGTGGAGGGGGACCGTGGGTGGAGGTTGTTGAGAGCGGGGAAGGCCCTGGGTCTCGGTTGTGGACTATTAAGCCCGGTGGAGGGGGACCGTGGGTGGAGGTTGTTGAGAGCGGGGAAGGCCCTGGGTCTCGGTTGTGGACTATTAAGCCCGGTGGAGGGGGACCGTGGGTGGAGGTGGTTGAGAGCGGGGAAGGCCCTGGGTCTCGGTTGTGGACTATTAAGCCCGGTGGAGGTGTTGCGTACGGTGGATGTAAGGGGGAGGGCGTATGAAGTGACCGAGGAGTGGGCAAGGAAACGGGGGAAAAATTTGGAGGCGAAGGCGGCCGAAAAAGGGTGCGGTTGACCTGGTGCCCGGGGAGCGAATGGGCCACCAGGTCAACCCCCGCTGAAAGCAGCGGAGGTTGACCTGGTGCCCGGGGAGCGAATCGGCCACCAGGTCAACCCCCGCTGAAAGCACCGGAGGTTGACCTGGTGCCCGGGGAGGGAATCGGCCACCAGGTCAACCCCCGCTGAAAGCACCGGAGGTTGACCTGGTGCCCGGGGAGGGAATCGGCCACCAGGTCAACCCCCGCTGAAAGCACCGGAGGTTGACCTGGTGCCCGGGGAGCGAATCGGCCACCAGGTCAACCCCCGCTGAAAGCACCGGAGGTTGACCTGGTGCCCGGGGAGCGAATGGGCCACCAGGTCAACCCCCGCTGAAAGCAGCGGAGGTTGACCTGGTGCCCGGGGAGCGAATCGGCCACCAGGTCAACCCCCGCTGAAAGCAGCGGAGGTTGACCTGGTGCCCGGGGAGCGAATCGGCCACCAGGTCAACCCCCGCTGAAAGAAGCGGAGGTTGACCTGGTGCCCGGGGAGGGAATCGGCCACCAGGTCAACCCCCGCTGAAAGCAGCGGAGGTTGACCTGGTGCCCGGCGAGCGAATCGGCCACCAGGTCAACCCCCGCTGAAAGCAGCGGAGGTTGACCTG
>NW_027439129.1:10000-17500 GCF_033958435.1 Carettochelys insculpta
ATTTTTTCTCTCCCGCCTGGGACCGGGGTTGACCTGTTGTCCCTGCCGGACTTAGAAATTTTTTCTCTCCAGCCTGGGACCGGGGTTGACCTGTTGTCCCTGCCGGACTTAGAAATTTTTTCTCTGCCGCCTGGGACCGGGGTTGACCTGTTGTCCCTGCCGGACTTAGAAAATTTTTCTCTGCCGCCTGGGACCGGGGTTGACCTGTTGTCCCTGCCGGACTTAGAAAATTTTTCTCTCCCGCCTGGGACCGGGGTTGACCTGTTGTCCCTGCCGGACTTAGAAATTTTTTCTCTGCCGCCTGGGACCGGGGTTGACCTGTTGTCCCTGCCGGACTTAGAAATTTTTTCTCTGCCGCCTGGGACCGGGGTTGACCTGTTGTCCCTGCCGGACTTAGAAATTTTTTCTCTGCCGCCTGGGACCGGGGTTGACCTGTTGTCCCTGCCGGACTTAGAAATTTTTTCTCTCCAGCCTGGGACCGGGGTTGACCTGTTGTCCCTGCCGGACTTAGAAATTTTTTCTCTCCCGCCCGGTACCGGGGTTGACCTGTTGTCCCTGCCGGACTTAGAAATTTTTTCTCTGCCGCCTGGGACCGGGGTTGACCTGTTGTCCCTGCCGGACTTAGAAAATTTTTCTCTCCCGCCTGGGACCGGGGTTGACCTGTTGTCCCTGCCGGACTTAGAAATTTTTTCTCTGCCGCCTGGGACCGGGGTTGACCTGTTGTCCCTGCCGGACTTAGAAAATTTTTCTCTCCCGCCCGGGACCGGGGTTGACCTGTTGTCCCTGCCGGACTTAGAAATTTTTTCTCTGCCGCCTGGGACCGGGGTTGACCTGTTGTCCCTGCCGGACTTAGAAATTTTTTCTCTCCCGCCCGGTACCGGGGTTGACCTGTTGTCCCTGCCGGACTTAGAAATTTTTTCTCTGCCGCCTGGGACCGGGGTTGACCTGTTGTCCCTGCCGGACTTAGAAAATTTTTCTCTCCCGCTCGGAACCGGGGTTGACCTGTTGTCCCTGCCGGACTTAGAAAATTTTTCTCTCCCGCCTGGGACCGGGGTTGACCTGTTGTCCCTGCCGGACTTGGAGCCCGAGGAGGGGATCGGCCACCAGGTAAACCTCCGCTGAAAGCGGCCACGGTTTACCTGGTGCCCGGGGAGCGAATCGGACACCAGGTCAACCTCAGCTGAAGCGGCCGGGGTTGACCTGCTGTCCCTGCCGGACTTGGAAAATTTTTCTCTCCAGCCTGGGACCGGGGTTGACCTGTTGTCCCTGCCGGACTTAGAAATTTTTTCTCTCCCCGCCTGGGACCGGGGTTGACCTGCTGTCCCTGCCGGACTTGGAGCCCCAGGAGGGGATCGGCCACCAGGTCAACCTCCGCTGAAAGCGGCCACGGTTTACCTGGTGCCCGGGGAGCGAATCGGACACCAGGTCAACCTCTGCTAAAGCGACCGAGGTTGACCTGGTGCCCGGGGAGCGAATCTGACACCAGGTCAACCTCTGCTAAAGCGCCAGAGGTTGACCTGGTGCCCGGGGAGCGAATCGGACACCAGGTCAACCTCTGCTAAAGCGGCCGGGGTTGACCTGCTGTCCCTGCCGGACTTAGAAAATTTTTCTCTCCAGCCTGGGACCGGGGTTGACCTGTTGTCCCTGCCGGACTTAGAAATTTTTTCTCTCCCGCCTGGGACCGGGGTTGACCTGTTGTCCCTGCCGGACTTAGAAAATTTTTCTCTGCCGCCTGGGACCGGGGTTGACCTGTTGTCCCTGCCGGACTTAGAAAATTTTTCTCTCCCGCTCGGAACCGGGGTTGACCTGTTGTCCCTGCCGGACTTAGAAAATTTTTCTCTCCCGCCTGGGACCGGGGTTGACCTGTTGTCCCTGCCGGACTTGGAGCCCCAGGAGGGGATCGGCCACCAGGTCAACCTCCGCTGAAAGCGGCCACGGTTTACCTGGTGCCCGGGGAGCGAATCGGACACCAGGTCAACCTCAGCTGAAGCGGCCGGGGTTGACCTGCTGTCCCTGCCGGACTTGGAGCCCGAGGAGGGGATCGGCCACCAGGTCAACCTCCGCTGAAAGCGGCCACGGTTTACCTGGTGCCCGGGGAGCGAATCGGACACCAGGTCAACCTCTGCTAAAGCGGCCGGGGTTGACCTGCTGTCCGTGCCGGACTTGGAGCCCGAGGAGGGGATCGGCCACCAGGTCAACCTCCGCTGAAAGCGGCCACGGTTTACCTGGTGCCCGGGGAGCGAATCGGACACCAGGTCAACCTCTGCTAAAGCGGCCGGGGTTCACCTGCTGTCCCTGCCGGACTTGGAGCCCGAGGAGGGGATCGGCCACCAGGTCAACCTCCGCTGAAAGCGGCCACGGTTTACCTGGTGCCCGGGGAGCGAATCGGACACCAGGTCAACCTCTGCTAAGGCGCCCGAGGTTGACCTGGTGCCCGGGGAGCGAATCGGACACCAGGTCAACCTCTGCTACGGCGGCCGGGGTTGACCTGCTGTCCCTGCCGGACTTAGAAAATTTTTCTCTCCCCGCCCGGAACCGGGGTTGACCTGTTGTCCCTGCCGGACTTGGAGCCCGAGGAGGGGATCGGCCACCAGGTCAACCTCCGCTGAAAGCGGCCACGGTTTACCTGGTGCCCGGGGAGCGAATCGGACACCAGGTCAACCTCTGCTAAAGCGGCCGGGGTTGACCTGCTGTCCCTGCCGGACTTGGAGCCCGAGGAGGGGATCGGCCACCAGGTCAACCTCCGCTGAAAGCGGCCACGGTTTACCTGGTGCCCGGGGAGCGAATCGGACACCAGGTCAACCTCTGCTAAAGCGGCCGGGGTTGACCTGCTGTCCGTGCCGGACTTGGAGCCCGAGGAGGGGATCGGCCACCAGGTCAACCTCCGCTGAAAGCGGCCACGGTTTACCTGGTGCCCGGGGAGCGAATCGGACACCAGGTCAACCTCTGCTAAAGCGGCCGGGGTTCACCTGCTGTCCCTGCCGGACTTGGAGCCCGAGGAGGGGATCGGCCACCAGGTCAACCTCCGCTGAAAGCGGCCACGGTTTACCTGGTGCCCGGGGAGCGAATCGGACACCAGGTCAACCTCTGCTAAGGCGCCCGAGGTTGACCTGGTGCCCGGGGAGCGAATCGGACACCAGGTCAACCTCTGCTACGGCGGCCGGGGTTGACCTGCTGTCCCTGCCGGACTTAGAAAATTTTTCTCTCCCCGCCCGGAACCGGGGTTGACCTGTTGTCCCTGCCGGACTTGGAGCCCGAGGAGGGGATCGGCCACCAGGTCAACCTCCGCTGAAAGCGGCCACGGTTTACCTGGTGCCCGGGGAGCGAATCGGACACCAGGTCAACCTCTGCTAAAGCGGCCGGGGTTGACCTGCTGTCCCTGCCGGACTTGGAGCCCGAGGAGGGGATCGGCCACCAGGTCAACCTCCGCTGAAAGCGGCCACGGTTTACCTGGTGCCCGGGGAGCGAATCGGACACCAGGTCAACCTCTGCTAAAGCGGCCGGGGTTCACCTGCTGTCCCTGCCGGACTTGGAGCCCGAGGAGGGGATCGGCCACCAGGTCAACCTCCGCTGAAAGCGGCCACGGTTTACCTGGTGCCCGGGGAGCGAATCGGACACCAGGTCAACCTCTGCTAAGGCGCCCGAGGTTGACCTGGTGCCCGGGGAGCGAATCGGACACCAGGTCAACCTCCGCTAAAGCGCCCGAGGTTGACCTGGTGCCCGGGGAGCGAATCGGACACCAGGTCAACCTCTGCTACGGCGGCCGGGGTTGACCTGCTGTCCCTGCCGGACTTGGAAAATTTCTCTCCCCGCCTCGGACCGGGGTTGACCTGCTGTCCCTACCGGACTTAGAACATTTTTCTCTCCCCGCCCCGGCCCGGGGGTTAACCTCGGGGCGCACAGCTTCCCGGGTCTGACGTGCACGTCCTGTCACCTCCCGGGCCCGGCGTCCTCGTCCTCCCTTCCCCTTGGGCCGGCTCGGAGGAAGTTTTCCCTCGGCCCGGCCTCCGGGTTAATTGTTTGGGCCCGGCTGACTGAGGCCAGGCTGCTGACGCTAAAGCCCGGGGAGGCGGGGGCCTACGGCCATACCGGACCGAATGCCCCCGATCTCGTCCGATCTCGGAAGGTAAACCGTCCCGGGCCTGGCTAGTACCTGGATGGGTGACCGCCTGGGAATCCCAGGTGCCGTAGGCAGCTTTTGGCCCCAGCGGGGGTAGAGCGGGGCGTGTGTCTGCCGTGCGGGAGCAGGGAAGCCGTGAGGCCAAGGCGGCGCGACGGTCCTGGGGGGCGCTGAGGCCTTTCCCTCTGCCTGCCTGCGTGTCGGGGGCGGGGGGGCGGGCGAGGAAGCTTAGGCCCTCACCCGGTGCGGTGCGATGGCTTGGGTCGGGTCGGGGAGAGGGAAGAAAGCGTGTGTGGAGCGTTGGTGGGGCAGGTGTGTGTGTGGGAGTGCTGGGTGGGGCAGGCCGTTGAGGCGGTGGCGGTGGTGGTGTTTTTGGTGGGAGTGAGTTGGGGTCAGGTGGGTGTGGGGTCCCGCCCGGGGGGTGGATGGTCTGAGGGTTAAGGCTTGGAACGTGCGTCTTGGGGGACCGTGGGTGGAGGTTGTTGAGAGCGGGGAAGGCCCTGGGTCTCGGTTGTGGACTATTAAGCCCGGTGGAGGGGGACCGTGGGGGGAGGTTGTTGAGAGCGGGGAAGGCCCTGGGTCCCGGTTGTGGACTATTAAGCCCGGTGGAGGGGGACCGTGGGTGGAGGTTGTTGAGAGCGGGGAAGGCCCTGGGTCTCGGTTGTGGACTATTAAGCCCGGTGGAGGGGGACCGTGGGTGGAGGTTGTTGAGAGCGGGGAAGGCCCTGGGTCCCGGTTGTGGACTATTAAGCCCGGTGGAGGGGGACCGTGGGTGGAGGTTGTTGAGAGCGGGGAAGGCCCTGGGTCTCGGTTGTGGACTATTAAGCCCGGTGGAGGGGGACCGTGGGGGGAGGTTGTTGAGAGCGGGGAAGGCCCTGGGTCCCGGTTGTGGACTATTAAGCCCGGTGGAGGGGGACCGTGGGTGGAGGTTGTTGAGAGCGGGGAAGGCCCTGGGTCTCGGTTGTGGACTATTAAGCCCGGTGGAGGGGGACCGTGGGTGGAGGTTGTTGAGAGCGGGGAAGGCCCTGGGTCCCGGTTGTGGACTATTAAGCCCGGTGGAGGGGGACCGTGGGTGGAGGTTGTTGAGAGCGGGGAAGGCCCTGGGACCCGGTTGTGGACTATTAAGCCCGGTGGAGGGGGACCGTGGGTGGAGGTTGTTGAGAGCGGGGAAGGCCCTGGGTCTCGGTTGTGGACTATTAAGCCCGGTGGAGGGGGACCGTGGGTGGAGGTTGTTGAGAGCGGGGAAGGCCCTGGGACCCGGTTGTGGACTATTAAGCCCGGTGGAGGGGGACCGTGGGTGGAGGTTGTTGAGAGCGGGGAAGGCCCTGGGTCCCGGTTGTGGACTATTAAGCCCGGTGGAGGGGGACCGTGGGTGGAGGTTGTTGAGAGCGGGGAAGGCCCTGGGACCCGGTTGTGGACTATTAAGCCCGGTGGAGGGGGACCGTGGGTGGAGGTTGTTGAGAGCGGGGAAGGCCCTGGGTCCCGGTTGTGGACTATTAAGCCCGGTGGAGGGGGACCGTGGGTGGAGGTTGTTGAGAGCGGGGAAGGCCCTGGGTCCCGGTTGTGGACTATTAAGCCCGGTGGAGGGGGACCGTGGGTGGAGGTTGTTGAGAGCGGGGAAGGCCCTGGGACCCGGTTGTGGACTATTAAGCCCGGTGGAGGGGGACCGTGGGTGGAGGTTGTTGAGAGCGGGGAAGGCCCTGGGTCTCGGTTGTGGACTATTAAGCCCGGTGGAGGGGGACCGTGGGTGGAGGTTGTTGAGAGCGGGGAAGGCCCTGGGACCCGGTTGTGGACTATTAAGCCCGGTGGAGGGGGACCGTGGGTGGAGGTTGTTGAGAGCGGGGAAGGCCCTGGGTCCCGGTTGTGGACTATTAAGCCCGGTGGAGGGGGACCGTGGGTGGAGGTTGTTGAGAGCGGGGAAGGCCCTGGGACCCGGTTGTGGACTATTAAGCCCGGTGGAGGGGGACCGTGGGTGGAGGTTGTTGAGAGCGGGGAAGGCCCTGGGTCTCGGTTGTGGACTATTAAGCCCGGTGGAGGGGGACCGTGGGTGGAGGTTGTTGAGAGCGGGGAAGGCCCTGGGACCCGGTTGTGGACTATTAAGCCCGGTGGAGGGGGACCGTGGGTGGAGGTTGTTGAGAGCGGGGAAGGCCCTGGGTCCCGGTTGTGGACTATTAAGCCCGGTGGAGGTGTTGCGTACGGTGGATGTAAGGGGGAGGGCGTATGAAGTGACCGAGGAGTGGGCAAGGAAACGGGGGGAAAAATTTGGAGGCGAAGGCGGCCGAAAAAGGGTGCGGTTGACCTGGTGCCCGGGGAGCGAATGGGCCACCAGGTCAACCCCCGCTGAAAGCAGCGGAGGTTGACCTGGTGCCCGGGGAGCGAATCGGCCACCAGGTCAACCCCCGCTGAAAGCACCGGAGGTTGACCTGGTGCCCGGGGAGGGAATCGGCCACCAGGTCAACCCCCGCTGAAAGCACCGGAGGTTGACCTGGTGCCCGGGAAGGGAATCGGCCACCAGGTCAACCCCCGCTGAAAGCACCGGAGGTTGACCTGGTGCCCGGGGAGGGAATCGGCCACCAGGTCAACCCCCGCTGAAAGCACCGGAGGTTGACCTGGTGCCCGGGGAGCGAATCGGCCACCAGGTCAACCCCCGCTGAAAGCAACGGAGGTTGACCTGGTGCCCGGGGAGCGAATGGGCCACCAGGTCAACCCCCGCTGAAAGCAGCGGAGGTTGACCTGGTGCCCGGGGAGCGAATCGGCCACCAGGTCAACCCCCGCTGAAAGCAGCGGAGGTTGACCTGGTGCCCGGGGAGGGAATCGGCCACCAGGTCAACCCCCGCTGAAAGCAGCGGAGGTTGACCTGGTGCCCGGGGAGGGAATCGGCCACCAGGTCAACCCCCGCTGAAAGCAGCGGAGGTTGACCTGGTGCCCGGGGAGCGAATCGGCCACCAGGTCAACCCCCGCTGAAAGCAGCGGAGGTTGACCTGGTGCCCGGGGAGGGAATCGGCCACCAGGTCAACCCCCGCTGAAAGCAGCGGAGGTTGACCTGGTGCCCGGGGAGGGAATCGGCCACCAGGTCAACCCCCGCTGAAAGCAGCGGAGGTTGACCTGGTGCCCGGGGAGCGAATCGGCCACCAGGTCAACCCCCGCTGAAAGCAGCGGAGGTTGACCTGGTGCCCGGGGAGGGAATCGGCCACCAGGTCAACCCCCGCTGAAAGCAGCGGAGGTTGACCTGGTGCCCGGGGAGGGAATCGGCCACCAGGTCAACCCCCGCTGAAAGCAGCGGAGGTTGACCTGGTGCCCGGGGAGCGAATCGGCCACCAGGTCAACCCCCGCTGAAAGCAGCGGAGGTTGACCTGGTGCCCGGGGAGGGAATCGGCCAC
>NW_027439130.1:7500-12500 GCF_033958435.1 Carettochelys insculpta
TTGACCTGTTGTCCCTGCCGGACTTAGAAATTTTTTCTCTGCCGCCTGGGACCGGGGTTGACCTGTTGTCCCTGCCGGACTTAGAAAATTTTTCTCTCCCGCTCGGAACCGGGGTTGACCTGTTGTCCCTGCCGGACTTAGAAAATTTTTCTCTCCCGCCTGGGACCGGGGTTGACCTGTTGTCCCTGCCGGACTTGGAGCCCGAGGAGGGGATCGGCCACCAGGTAAACCTCCGCTGAAAGCGGCCACGGTTTACCTGGTGCCCGGGGAGCGAATCGGACACCAGGTCAACCTCAGCTGAAGCGGCCGGGGTTGACCTGCTGTCCCTGCCGGACTTGGAAAATTTTTCTCTCCAGCCTGGGACCGGGGTTGACCTGTTGTCCCTGCCGGACTTAGAAATTTTTTCTCTCCCCGCCTGGGACCGGGGTTGACCTGCTGTCCCTGCCGGACTTGGAGCCCCAGGAGGGGATCGGCCACCAGGTCAACCTCCGCTGAAAGCGGCCACGGTTTACCTGGTGCCCGGGGAGCGAATCGGACACCAGGTCAACCTCTGCTAAAGCGACCGAGGTTGACCTGGTGCCCGGGGAGCGAATCTGACACCAGGTCAACCTCTGCTAAAGCGCCAGAGGTTGACCTGGTGCCCGGGGAGCGAATCGGACACCAGGTCAACCTCTGCTAAAGCGGCCGGGGTTGACCTGCTGTCCCTGCCGGACTTAGAAAATTTTTCTCTCCAGCCTGGGACCGGGGTTGACCTGTTGTCCCTGCCGGACTTAGAAATTTTTTCTCTCCCGCCTGGGACCGGGGTTGACCTGTTGTCCCTGCCGGACTTAGAAAATTTTTCTCTGCCGCCTGGGACCGGGGTTGACCTGTTGTCCCTGCCGGACTTAGAAAATTTTTCTCTCCCGCTCGGAACCGGGGTTGACCTGTTGTCCCTGCCGGACTTAGAAAATTTTTCTCTCCCGCCTGGGACCGGGGTTGACCTGTTGTCCCTGCCGGACTTGGAGCCCCAGGAGGGGATCGGCCACCAGGTCAACCTCCGCTGAAAGCGGCCACGGTTTACCTGGTGCCCGGGGAGCGAATCGGACACCAGGTCAACCTCAGCTGAAGCGGCCGGGGTTGACCTGCTGTCCCTGCCGGACTTGGAGCCCGAGGAGGGGATCGGCCACCAGGTCAACCTCCGCTGAAAGCGGCCACGGTTTACCTGGTGCCCGGGGAGCGAATCGGACACCAGGTCAACCTCTGCTAAAGCGGCCGGGGTTGACCTGCTGTCCGTGCCGGACTTGGAGCCCGAGGAGGGGATCGGCCACCAGGTCAACCTCCGCTGAAAGCGGCCACGGTTTACCTGGTGCCCGGGGAGCGAATCGGACACCAGGTCAACCTCTGCTAAAGCGGCCGGGGTTCACCTGCTGTCCCTGCCGGACTTGGAGCCCGAGGAGGGGATCGGCCACCAGGTCAACCTCCGCTGAAAGCGGCCACGGTTTACCTGGTGCCCGGGGAGCGAATCGGACACCAGGTCAACCTCTGCTAAGGCGCCCGAGGTTGACCTGGTGCCCGGGGAGCGAATCGGACACCAGGTCAACCTCTGCTACGGCGGCCGGGGTTGACCTGCTGTCCCTGCCGGACTTAGAAAATTTTTCTCTCCCCGCCCGGAACCGGGGTTGACCTGTTGTCCCTGCCGGACTTGGAGCCCGAGGAGGGGATCGGCCACCAGGTCAACCTCCGCTGAAAGCGGCCACGGTTTACCTGGTGCCCGGGGAGCGAATCGGACACCAGGTCAACCTCTGCTAAAGCGGCCGGGGTTGACCTGCTGTCCCTGCCGGACTTGGAGCCCGAGGAGGGGATCGGCCACCAGGTCAACCTCCGCTGAAAGCGGCCACGGTTTACCTGGTGCCCGGGGAGCGAATCGGACACCAGGTCAACCTCTGCTAAAGCGGCCGGGGTTGACCTGCTGTCCGTGCCGGACTTGGAGCCCGAGGAGGGGATCGGCCACCAGGTCAACCTCCGCTGAAAGCGGCCACGGTTTACCTGGTGCCCGGGGAGCGAATCGGACACCAGGTCAACCTCTGCTAAAGCGGCCGGGGTTCACCTGCTGTCCCTGCCGGACTTGGAGCCCGAGGAGGGGATCGGCCACCAGGTCAACCTCCGCTGAAAGCGGCCACGGTTTACCTGGTGCCCGGGGAGCGAATCGGACACCAGGTCAACCTCTGCTAAGGCGCCCGAGGTTGACCTGGTGCCCGGGGAGCGAATCGGACACCAGGTCAACCTCTGCTACGGCGGCCGGGGTTGACCTGCTGTCCCTGCCGGACTTAGAAAATTTTTCTCTCCCCGCCCGGAACCGGGGTTGACCTGTTGTCCCTGCCGGACTTGGAGCCCGAGGAGGGGATCGGCCACCAGGTCAACCTCCGCTGAAAGCGGCCACGGTTTACCTGGTGCCCGGGGAGCGAATCGGACACCAGGTCAACCTCTGCTAAAGCGGCCGGGGTTGACCTGCTGTCCCTGCCGGACTTGGAGCCCGAGGAGGGGATCGGCCACCAGGTCAACCTCCGCTGAAAGCGGCCACGGTTTACCTGGTGCCCGGGGAGCGAATCGGACACCAGGTCAACCTCTGCTAAAGCGGCCGGGGTTCACCTGCTGTCCCTGCCGGACTTGGAGCCCGAGGAGGGGATCGGCCACCAGGTCAACCTCCGCTGAAAGCGGCCACGGTTTACCTGGTGCCCGGGGAGCGAATCGGACACCAGGTCAACCTCTGCTAAGGCGCCCGAGGTTGACCTGGTGCCCGGGGAGCGAATCGGACACCAGGTCAACCTCCGCTAAAGCGCCCGAGGTTGACCTGGTGCCCGGGGAGCGAATCGGACACCAGGTCAACCTCTGCTACGGCGGCCGGGGTTGACCTGCTGTCCCTGCCGGACTTGGAAAATTTCTCTCCCCGCCTCGGACCGGGGTTGACCTGCTGTCCCTACCGGACTTAGAACATTTTTCTCTCCCCGCCCCGGCCCGGGGGTTAACCTCGGGGCGCACAGCTTCCCGGGTCTGACGTGCACGTCCTGTCACCTCCCGGGCCCGGCGTCCTCGTCCTCCCTTCCCCTTGGGCCGGCTCGGAGGAAGTTTTCCCTCGGCCCGGCCTCCGGGTTAATTGTTTGGGCCCGGCTGACTGAGGCCAGGCTGCTGACGCTAAAGCCCGGGGAGGCGGGGGCCTACGGCCATACCGGACCGAATGCCCCCGATCTCGTCCGATCTCGGAAGGTAAACCGTCCCGGGCCTGGCTAGTACCTGGATGGGTGACCGCCTGGGAATCCCAGGTGCCGTAGGCAGCTTTTGGCCCCAGCGGGGGTAGAGCGGGGCGTGTGTCTGCCGTGCGGGAGCAGGGAAGCCGTGAGGCCAAGGCGGCGCGACGGTCCTGGGGGGCGCTGAGGCCTTTCCCTCTGCCTGCCTGCGTGTCGGGGGCGGGGGGGCGGGCGAGGAAGCTTAGGCCCTCACCCGGTGCGGTGCGATGGCTTGGGTCGGGTCGGGGAGAGGGAAGAAAGCGTGTGTGGAGCGTTGGTGGGGCAGGTGTGTGTGTGGGAGTGCTGGGTGGGGCAGGCCGTTGAGGCGGTGGCGGTGGTGGTGTTTTTGGTGGGAGTGAGTTGGGGTCAGGTGGGTGTGGGGTCCCGCCCGGGGGGTGGATGGTCTGAGGGTTAAGGCTTGGAACGTGCGTCTTGGGGGACCGTGGGTGGAGGTTGTTGAGAGCGGGGAAGGCCCTGGGTCTCGGTTGTGGACTATTAAGCCCGGTGGAGGGGGACCGTGGGGGGAGGTTGTTGAGAGCGGGGAAGGCCCTGGGTCCCGGTTGTGGACTATTAAGCCCGGTGGAGGGGGACCGTGGGTGGAGGTTGTTGAGAGCGGGGAAGGCCCTGGGTCTCGGTTGTGGACTATTAAGCCCGGTGGAGGGGGACCGTGGGTGGAGGTTGTTGAGAGCGGGGAAGGCCCTGGGTCCCGGTTGTGGACTATTAAGCCCGGTGGAGGGGGACCGTGGGTGGAGGTTGTTGAGAGCGGGGAAGGCCCTGGGTCTCGGTTGTGGACTATTAAGCCCGGTGGAGGGGGACCGTGGGGGGAGGTTGTTGAGAGCGGGGAAGGCCCTGGGTCCCGGTTGTGGACTATTAAGCCCGGTGGAGGGGGACCGTGGGTGGAGGTTGTTGAGAGCGGGGAAGGCCCTGGGTCTCGGTTGTGGACTATTAAGCCCGGTGGAGGGGGACCGTGGGTGGAGGTTGTTGAGAGCGGGGAAGGCCCTGGGTCCCGGTTGTGGACTATTAAGCCCGGTGGAGGGGGACCGTGGGTGGAGGTTGTTGAGAGCGGGGAAGGCCCTGGGACCCGGTTGTGGACTATTAAGCCCGGTGGAGGGGGACCGTGGGTGGAGGTTGTTGAGAGCGGGGAAGGCCCTGGGTCTCGGTTGTGGACTATTAAGCCCGGTGGAGGGGGACCGTGGGTGGAGGTTGTTGAGAGCGGGGAAGGCCCTGGGACCCGGTTGTGGACTATTAAGCCCGGTGGAGGGGGACCGTGGGTGGAGGTTGTTGAGAGCGGGGAAGGCCCTGGGTCCCGGTTGTGGACTATTAAGCCCGGTGGAGGGGGACCGTGGGTGGAGGTTGTTGAGAGCGGGGAAGGCCCTGGGACCCGGTTGTGGACTATTAAGCCCGGTGGAGGGGGACCGTGGGTGGAGGTTGTTGAGAGCGGGGAAGGCCCTGGGTCCCGGTTGTGGACTATTAAGCCCGGTGGAGGGGGACCGTGGGTGGAGGTTGTTGAGAGCGGGGAAGGCCCTGGGTCCCGGTTGTGGACTATTAAGCCCGGTGGAGGGGGACCGTGGGTGGAGGTTGTTGAGAGCGGGGAAGGCCCTGGGACCCGGTTGTGGACTATTAAGCCCGGTGGAGGGGGACCGTGGGTGGAGGTTGTTGAGAGCGGGGAAGGCCCTGGGTCTCGGTTGTGGACTATTAAGCCCGGTGGAGGGGGACCGTGGGTGGAGGTTGTTGAGA
>NW_027439130.1:25000-28465 GCF_033958435.1 Carettochelys insculpta
GGCCGTCCCCGCGGACGTGCGCCGAGCCTCCCTCGAGAGCCCCCTCTCCGGAGGATCGGGCCCGAGACGACACCCCGAACCGCCGCAGACGTCCCCGCAGACGTCCGCCCGGGTCCCTCGTCCGAGTCCCCGGGAAGGGCCTTCACACGACGGTCGGTCTCTCTCACGTGTACGTCTCTAAAGGCTGGAGCCAGACAAGCCTTCTCTTACTATTCTCCCGGTACCTGTCGTAACCTTATACGTGAAAAGTCCCCCAGCGGCAACAGGCGGGAACGACTCACAAAAGCGGCCGACCGCCTGGAACTCTAGGTCGGCTGCACGGGTCAAATTCAACCCCATTCGGACTTCCAGAGCTCAGCCGGCCACCAGGTCAACCTCGCTGAAAGCGCCAGAGGTTGACCTGGTGTCCGGGGACCGAATCGGACACCAGGTCAACCTCCGCTAAAGCGGCCGGGGTTGACCTGTTGTCCCTGCCGGACTTAGAAAATTTTTCTCTCCAGCCCGGGACCGGGGTTGACCTGTTGTCCCTGCCGGACTTAGAAATTTTTTCTCTCCCGCCTGGGACCGGGGTTGACCTGTTGTCCCTGCCGGACTTAGAAATTTTTTCTCTCCAGCCTGGGACCGGGGTTGACCTGTTGTCCCTGCCGGACTTAGAAAATTTTTCTCTGCCGCCTGGGACCGGGGTTGACCTGTTGTCCCTGCCGGACTTAGAAATTTTTTCTCTCCCGCCTGGGACCGGGGTTGACCTGTTGTCCCTGCCGGACTTAGAAATTTTTTCTCTCCAGCCCGGGACCGGGGTTGACCTGTTGTCCCTGCCGGACTTAGAAAATTTTTCTCTCCAGCCCGGGACCGGGGTTGACCTGTTGTCCCTGCCGGACTTAGAAATTTTTTCTCTCCCGCCTGGGACCGGGGTTGACCTGTTGTCCCTGCCGGACTTAGAAATTTTTTCTCTCCAGCCTGGGACCGGGGTTGACCTGTTGTCCCTGCCGGACTTAGAAATTTTTTCTCTGCCGCCTGGGACCGGGGTTGACCTGTTGTCCCTGCCGGACTTAGAAAATTTTTCTCTGCCGCCTGGGACCGGGGTTGACCTGTTGTCCCTGCCGGACTTAGAAAATTTTTCTCTCCCGCCTGGGACCGGGGTTGACCTGTTGTCCCTGCCGGACTTAGAAATTTTTTCTCTGCCGCCTGGGACCGGGGTTGACCTGTTGTCCCTGCCGGACTTAGAAATTTTTTCTCTGCCGCCTGGGACCGGGGTTGACCTGTTGTCCCTGCCGGACTTAGAAATTTTTTCTCTGCCGCCTGGGACCGGGGTTGACCTGTTGTCCCTGCCGGACTTAGAAATTTTTTCTCTCCAGCCTGGGACCGGGGTTGACCTGTTGTCCCTGCCGGACTTAGAAATTTTTTCTCTCCCGCCCGGTACCGGGGTTGACCTGTTGTCCCTGCCGGACTTAGAAATTTTTTCTCTGCCGCCTGGGACCGGGGTTGACCTGTTGTCCCTGCCGGACTTAGAAAATTTTTCTCTCCCGCCTGGGACCGGGGTTGACCTGTTGTCCCTGCCGGACTTAGAAATTTTTTCTCTGCCGCCTGGGACCGGGGTTGACCTGTTGTCCCTGCCGGACTTAGAAAATTTTTCTCTCCCGCCCGGGACCGGGGTTGACCTGTTGTCCCTGCCGGACTTAGAAATTTTTTCTCTGCCGCCTGGGACCGGGGTTGACCTGTTGTCCCTGCCGGACTTAGAAATTTTTTCTCTCCCGCCCGGTACCGGGGTTGACCTGTTGTCCCTGCCGGACTTAGAAATTTTTTCTCTGCCGCCTGGGACCGGGGTTGACCTGTTGTCCCTGCCGGACTTAGAAAATTTTTCTCTCCCGCTCGGAACCGGGGTTGACCTGTTGTCCCTGCCGGACTTAGAAAATTTTTCTCTCCCGCCTGGGACCGGGGTTGACCTGTTGTCCCTGCCGGACTTGGAGCCCGAGGAGGGGATCGGCCACCAGGTAAACCTCCGCTGAAAGCGGCCACGGTTTACCTGGTGCCCGGGGAGCGAATCGGACACCAGGTCAACCTCAGCTGAAGCGGCCGGGGTTGACCTGCTGTCCCTGCCGGACTTGGAAAATTTTTCTCTCCAGCCTGGGACCGGGGTTGACCTGTTGTCCCTGCCGGACTTAGAAATTTTTTCTCTCCCCGCCTGGGACCGGGGTTGACCTGCTGTCCCTGCCGGACTTGGAGCCCCAGGAGGGGATCGGCCACCAGGTCAACCTCCGCTGAAAGCGGCCACGGTTTACCTGGTGCCCGGGGAGCGAATCGGACACCAGGTCAACCTCTGCTAAAGCGACCGAGGTTGACCTGGTGCCCGGGGAGCGAATCTGACACCAGGTCAACCTCTGCTAAAGCGCCAGAGGTTGACCTGGTGCCCGGGGAGCGAATCGGACACCAGGTCAACCTCTGCTAAAGCGGCCGGGGTTGACCTGCTGTCCCTGCCGGACTTAGAAAATTTTTCTCTCCAGCCTGGGACCGGGGTTGACCTGTTGTCCCTGCCGGACTTAGAAATTTTTTCTCTCCCGCCTGGGACCGGGGTTGACCTGTTGTCCCTGCCGGACTTAGAAAATTTTTCTCTGCCGCCTGGGACCGGGGTTGACCTGTTGTCCCTGCCGGACTTAGAAAATTTTTCTCTCCCGCTCGGAACCGGGGTTGACCTGTTGTCCCTGCCGGACTTAGAAAATTTTTCTCTCCCGCCTGGGACCGGGGTTGACCTGTTGTCCCTGCCGGACTTGGAGCCCCAGGAGGGGATCGGCCACCAGGTCAACCTCCGCTGAAAGCGGCCACGGTTTACCTGGTGCCCGGGGAGCGAATCGGACACCAGGTCAACCTCAGCTGAAGCGGCCGGGGTTGACCTGCTGTCCCTGCCGGACTTGGAGCCCGAGGAGGGGATCGGCCACCAGGTCAACCTCCGCTGAAAGCGGCCACGGTTTACCTGGTGCCCGGGGAGCGAATCGGACACCAGGTCAACCTCTGCTAAAGCGGCCGGGGTTGACCTGCTGTCCGTGCCGGACTTGGAGCCCGAGGAGGGGATCGGCCACCAGGTCAACCTCCGCTGAAAGCGGCCACGGTTTACCTGGTGCCCGGGGAGCGAATCGGACACCAGGTCAACCTCTGCTAAAGCGGCCGGGGTTCACCTGCTGTCCCTGCCGGACTTGGAGCCCGAGGAGGGGATCGGCCACCAGGTCAACCTCCGCTGAAAGCGGCCACGGTTTACCTGGTGCCCGGGGAGCGAATCGGACACCAGGTCAACCTCTGCTAAGGCGCCCGAGGTTGACCTGGTGCCCGGGGAGCGAATCGGACACCAGGTCAACCTCTGCTACGGCGGCCGGGGTTGACCTGCTGTCCCTGCCGGACTTAGAAAATTTTTCTCTCCCCGCCCGGAACCGGGGTTGACCTGTTGTCCCTGCCGGACTTGGAGCCCGAGGAGGG
>NW_027439131.1:7500-15000 GCF_033958435.1 Carettochelys insculpta
CCGATTCGCTCCCCGGGCACCAGGTCAACCTCCGCTGCTTTCAGCGGGGGTTGACCTGGTGGCCCATTCGCTCCCCGGGCACCAGGTCAACCTCCGTTGCTTTCAGCGGGGGTTGACCTGGTGGCCGATTCGCTCCCCGGGCACCAGGTCAACCTCCGGTGCTTTCAGCGGGGGTTGACCTGGTGGCCGATTCCCTCCCCGGGCACCAGGTCAACCTCCGGTGCTTTCAGCGGGGGTTGACCTGGTGGCCGATTCCCTTCCCGGGCACCAGGTCAACCTCCGGTGCTTTCAGCGGGGGTTGACCTGGTGGCCGATTCCCTCCCCGGGCACCAGGTCAACCTCCGGTGCTTTCAGCGGGGGTTGACCTGGTGGCCGATTCGCTCCCCGGGCACCAGGTCAACCTCCGCTGCTTTCAGCGGGGGTTGACCTGGTGGCCCATTCGCTCCCCGGGCACCAGGTCAACCGCACCCTTTTTCGGCCGCCTTCGCCTCCAAATTTTTCCCCCCGTTTCCTTGCCCACTCCTCGGTCACTTCATACGCCCTCCCCCTTACATCCACCGTACGCAACACCTCCACCGGGCTTAATAGTCCACAACCGGGACCCAGGGCCTTCCCCGCTCTCAACAACCTCCACCCACGGTCCCCCTCCACCGGGCTTAATAGTCCACAACCGGGTCCCAGGGCCTTCCCCGCTCTCAACAACCTCCACCCACGGTCCCCCTCCACCGGGCTTAATAGTCCACAACCGAGACCCAGGGCCTTCCCCGCTCTCAACAACCTCCACCCACGGTCCCCCTCCACCGGGCTTAATAGTCCACAACCGGGTCCCAGGGCCTTCCCCGCTCTCAACAACCTCCACCCACGGTCCCCCTCCACCGGGCTTAATAGTCCACAACCGGGACCCAGGGCCTTCCCCGCTCTCAACAACCTCCACCCACGGTCCCCCTCCACCGGGCTTAATAGTCCACAACCGGGTCCCAGGGCCTTCCCCGCTCTCAACAACCTCCACCCACGGTCCCCCTCCACCGGGCTTAATAGTCCACAACCGAGACCCAGGGCCTTCCCCGCTCTCAACAACCTCCACCCACGGTCCCCCTCCACCGGGCTTAATAGTCCACAACCGGGTCCCAGGGCCTTCCCCGCTCTCAACAACCTCCACCCACGGTCCCCCTCCACCGGGCTTAATAGTCCACAACCGGGACCCAGGGCCTTCCCCGCTCTCAACAACCTCCACCCACGGTCCCCCTCCACCGGGCTTAATAGTCCACAACCGGGACCCAGGGCCTTCCCCGCTCTCAACAACCTCCACCCACGGTCCCCCTCCACCGGGCTTAATAGTCCACAACCGGGTCCCAGGGCCTTCCCCGCTCTCAACAACCTCCACCCACGGTCCCCCTCCACCGGGCTTAATAGTCCACAACCGGGACCCAGGGCCTTCCCCGCTCTCAACAACCTCCACCCACGGTCCCCCTCCACCGGGCTTAATAGTCCACAACCGGGTCCCAGGGCCTTCCCCGCTCTCAACAACCTCCACCCACGGTCCCCCTCCACCGGGCTTAATAGTCCACAACCGAGACCCAGGGCCTTCCCCGCTCTCAACAACCTCCACCCACGGTCCCCCTCCACCGGGCTTAATAGTCCACAACCGGGTCCCAGGGCCTTCCCCGCTCTCAACAACCTCCACCCACGGTCCCCCTCCACCGGGCTTAATAGTCCACAACCGGGACCCAGGGCCTTCCCCGCTCTCAACAACCTCCACCCACGGTCCCCCTCCACCGGGCTTAATAGTCCACAACCGAGACCCAGGGCCTTCCCCGCTCTCAACAACCTCCACCCACGGTCCCCCTCCACCGGGCTTAATAGTCCACAACCGGGACCCAGGGCCTTCCCCGCTCTCAACAACCTCCCCCCACGGTCCCCCTCCACCGGGCTTAATAGTCCACAACCGAGACCCAGGGCCTTCCCCGCTCTCAACAACCTCCACCCACGGTCCCCCTCCACCGGGCTTAATAGTCCACAACCGGGACCCAGGGCCTTCCCCGCTCTCAACAACCTCCACCCACGGTCCCCCTCCACCGGGCTTAATAGTCCACAACCGAGACCCAGGGCCTTCCCCGCTCTCAACAACCTCCACCCACGGTCCCCCTCCACCGGGCTTAATAGTCCACAACCGGGACCCAGGGCCTTCCCCGCTCTCAACAACCTCCCCCCACGGTCCCCCTCCACCGGGCTTAATAGTCCACAACCGAGACCCAGGGCCTTCCCCGCTCTCAACAACCTCCACCCACGGTCCCCCAAGACGCACGTTCCAAGCCTTAACCCTCAGACCATCCACCCCCCGGGCGGGACCCCACACCCACCTGACCCCAACTCACTCCCACCAAAAACACCACCACCGCCACCGCCTCAACGGCCTGCCCCACCCAGCACTCCCACACACACACCTGCCCCACCAACGCTCCACACACGCTTTCTTCCCTCTCCCCGACCCGACCCAAGCCATCGCACCGCACCGGGTGAGGGCCTAAGCTTCCTCGCCCGCCCCCCCGCCCCCGACACGCAGGCAGGCAGAGGGAAAGGCCTCAGCGCCCCCCAGGACCGTCGCGCCGCCTTGGCCTCACGGCTTCCCTGCTCCCGCACGGCAGACACACGCCCCGCTCTACCCCCGCTGGGGCCAAAAGCTGCCTACGGCACCTGGGATTCCCAGGCGGTCACCCATCCAGGTACTAGCCAGGCCCGGGACGGTTTACCTTCCGAGATCGGACGAGATCGGGGGCATTCGGTCCGGTATGGCCGTAGGCCCCCGCCTCCCCGGGCTTTAGCGTCAGCAGCCTGGCCTCAGTCAGCCGGGCCCAAACAATTAACCCGGAGGCCGGGCCGAGGGAAAACTTCCTCCGAGCCGGCCCAAGGGGAAGGGAGGACGAGGACGCCGGGCCCGGGAGGTGACAGGACGTGCACGTCAGACCCGGGAAGCTGTGCGCCCCGAGGTTAACCCCCGGGCCGGGGCGGGGAGAGAAAAATGTTCTAAGTCCGGTAGGGACAGCAGGTCAACCCCGGTCCGAGGCGGGGAGAGAAATTTTCCAAGTCCGGCAGGGACAGCAGGTCAACCCCGGCCGCCGTAGCAGAGGTTGACCTGGTGTCCGATTCGCTCCCCGGGCACCAGGTCAACCTCGGGCGCTTTAGCGGAGGTTGACCTGGTGTCCGATTCGCTCCCCGGGCACCAGGTCAACCTCGGGCGCCTTAGCAGAGGTTGACCTGGTGTCCGATTCGCTCCCCGGGCACCAGGTAAACCGTGGCCGCTTTCAGCGGAGGTTGACCTGGTGGCCGATCCCCTCCTCGGGCTCCAAGTCCGGCAGGGACAGCAGGTGAACCCCGGCCGCTTTAGCAGAGGTTGACCTGGTGTCCGATTCGCTCCCCGGGCACCAGGTAAACCGTGGCCGCTTTCAGCGGAGGTTGACCTGGTGGCCGATCCCCTCCTCGGGCTCCAAGTCCGGCAGGGACAGCAGGTCAACCCCGGCCGCTTTAGCAGAGGTTGACCTGGTGTCCGATTCGCTCCCCGGGCACCAGGTAAACCGTGGCCGCTTTCAGCGGAGGTTGACCTGGTGGCCGATCCCCTCCTCGGGCTCCAAGTCCGGCAGGGACAACAGGTCAACCCCGGTTCCGGGCGGGGAGAGAAAAATTTTCTAAGTCCGGCAGGGACAGCAGGTCAACCCCGGCCGCCGTAGCAGAGGTTGACCTGGTGTCCGATTCGCTCCCCGGGCACCAGGTCAACCTCGGGCGCCTTAGCAGAGGTTGACCTGGTGTCCGATTCGCTCCCCGGGCACCAGGTAAACCGTGGCCGCTTTCAGCGGAGGTTGACCTGGTGGCCGATCCCCTCCTCGGGCTCCAAGTCCGGCAGGGACAGCAGGTGAACCCCGGCCGCTTTAGCAGAGGTTGACCTGGTGTCCGATTCGCTCCCCGGGCACCAGGTAAACCGTGGCCGCTTTCAGCGGAGGTTGACCTGGTGGCCGATCCCCTCCTCGGGCTCCAAGTCCGGCACGGACAGCAGGTCAACCCCGGCCGCTTTAGCAGAGGTTGACCTGGTGTCCGATTCGCTCCCCGGGCACCAGGTAAACCGTGGCCGCTTTCAGCGGAGGTTGACCTGGTGGCCGATCCCCTCCTCGGGCTCCAAGTCCGGCAGGGACAGCAGGTCAACCCCGGCCGCTTTAGCAGAGGTTGACCTGGTGTCCGATTCGCTCCCCGGGCACCAGGTAAACCGTGGCCGCTTTCAGCGGAGGTTGACCTGGTGGCCGATCCCCTCCTCGGGCTCCAAGTCCGGCAGGGACAACAGGTCAACCCCGGTTCCGGGCGGGGAGAGAAAAATTTTCTAAGTCCGGCAGGGACAGCAGGTCAACCCCGGCCGCCGTAGCAGAGGTTGACCTGGTGTCCGATTCGCTCCCCGGGCACCAGGTCAACCTCGGGCGCCTTAGCAGAGGTTGACCTGGTGTCCGATTCGCTCCCCGGGCACCAGGTAAACCGTGGCCGCTTTCAGCGGAGGTTGACCTGGTGGCCGATCCCCTCCTCGGGCTCCAAGTCCGGCAGGGACAGCAGGTGAACCCCGGCCGCTTTAGCAGAGGTTGACCTGGTGTCCGATTCGCTCCCCGGGCACCAGGTAAACCGTGGCCGCTTTCAGCGGAGGTTGACCTGGTGGCCGATCCCCTCCTCGGGCTCCAAGTCCGGCACGGACAGCAGGTCAACCCCGGCCGCTTTAGCAGAGGTTGACCTGGTGTCCGATTCGCTCCCCGGGCACCAGGTAAACCGTGGCCGCTTTCAGCGGAGGTTGACCTGGTGGCCGATCCCCTCCTCGGGCTCCAAGTCCGGCAGGGACAGCAGGTCAACCCCGGCCGCTTCAGCTGAGGTTGACCTGGTGTCCGATTCGCTCCCCGGGCACCAGGTAAACCGTGGCCGCTTTCAGCGGAGGTTGACCTGGTGGCCGATCCCCTCCTGGGGCTCCAAGTCCGGCAGGGACAACAGGTCAACCCCGGTCCCAGGCGGGAGAGAAAAATTTTCTAAGTCCGGCAGGGACAACAGGTCAACCCCGGTTCCGAGCGGGAGAGAAAAATTTTCTAAGTCCGGCAGGGACAACAGGTCAACCCCGGTCCCAGGCGGCAGAGAAAAATTTTCTAAGTCCGGCAGGGACAACAGGTCAACCCCGGTCCCAGGCGGGAGAGAAAAAATTTCTAAGTCCGGCAGGGACAACAGGTCAACCCCGGTCCCAGGCTGGAGAGAAAAATTTTCTAAGTCCGGCAGGGACAGCAGGTCAACCCCGGCCGCTTTAGCAGAGGTTGACCTGGTGTCCGATTCGCTCCCCGGGCACCAGGTCAACCTCTGGCGCTTTAGCAGAGGTTGACCTGGTGTCAGATTCGCTCCCCGGGCACCAGGTCAACCTCGGTCGCTTTAGCAGAGGTTGACCTGGTGTCCGATTCGCTCCCCGGGCACCAGGTAAACCGTGGCCGCTTTCAGCGGAGGTTGACCTGGTGGCCGATCCCCTCCTGGGGCTCCAAGTCCGGCAGGGACAGCAGGTCAACCCCGGTCCCAGGCGGGGAGAGAAAAAATTTCTAAGTCCGGCAGGGACAACAGGTCAACCCCGGTCCCAGGCTGGAGAGAAAAATTTTCCAAGTCCGGCAGGGACAGCAGGTCAACCCCGGCCGCTTCAGCTGAGGTTGACCTGGTGTCCGATTCGCTCCCCGGGCACCAGGTAAACCGTGGCCGCTTTCAGCGGAGGTTTACCTGGTGGCCGATCCCCTCCTCGGGCTCCAAGTCCGGCAGGGACAACAGGTCAACCCCGGTCCCAGGCGGGAGAGAAAAATTTTCTAAGTCCGGCAGGGACAACAGGTCAACCCCGGTTCCGAGCGGGAGAGAAAAATTTTCTAAGTCCGGCAGGGACAACAGGTCAACCCCGGTCCCAGGCGGCAGAGAAAAAATTTCTAAGTCCGGCAGGGACAACAGGTCAACCCCGGTACCGGGCGGGAGAGAAAAAATTTCTAAGTCCGGCAGGGACAACAGGTCAACCCCGGTCCCAGGCGGCAGAGAAAAAATTTCTAAGTCCGGCAGGGACAACAGGTCAACCCCGGTCCCGGGCGGGAGAGAAAAATTTTCTAAGTCCGGCAGGGACAACAGGTCAACCCCGGTCCCAGGCGGCAGAGAAAAAATTTCTAAGTCCGGCAGGGACAACAGGTCAACCCCGGTCCCAGGCGGGAGAGAAAAATTTTCTAAGTCCGGCAGGGACAACAGGTCAACCCCGGTCCCAGGCGGCAGAGAAAAAATTTCTAAGTCCGGCAGGGACAACAGGTCAACCCCGGTACCGGGCGGGAGAGAAAAAATTTCTAAGTCCGGCAGGGACAACAGGTCAACCCCGGTCCCAGGCTGGAGAGAAAAAATTTCTAAGTCCGGCAGGGACAACAGGTCAACCCCGGTCCCAGGCGGCAGAGAAAAAATTTCTAAGTCCGGCAGGGACAACAGGTCAACCCCGGTCCCAGGCGGCAGAGAAAAAATTTCTAAGTCCGGCAGGGACAACAGGTCAACCCCGGTCCCAGGCGGCAGAGAAAAAATTTCTAAGTCCGGCAGGGACAACAGGTCAACCCCGGTCCCAGGCGGGAGAGAAAAATTTTCTAAGTCCGGCAGGGACAACAGGTCAACCCCGGTCCCAGGCGGCAGAGAAAAATTTTCTAAGTCCGGCAGGGACAACAGGTCAACCCCGGTCCCAGGCGGCAGAGAAAAAATTTCTAAGTCCGGCAGGGACAACAGGTCAACCCCGGTCCCAGGCTGGAGAGAAAAAATTTCTAAGTCCGGCAGGGACAACAGGTCAACCCCGGTCCCAGGCGGGAGAGAAAAAATTTCTAAGTCCGGCAGGGACAACAGGTCAACCCCGGTCCCGGGCTGGAGAGAAAAATTTTCTAAGTCCGGCAGGGACAACAGGTCAACCCCGGTCCCGGGCTGGAGAGAAAAAATTTCTAAGTCCGGCAGGGACAACAGGTCAACCCCGGTCCCAGGCGGGAGAGAAAAAATTTCTAAGTCCGGCAGGGACAACAGGTCAACCCCGGTCCCAGGCGGCAGAGAAAAATTTTCTAAGTCCGGCAGGGACAACAGGTCAACCCCGGTCCCAGGCTGGAGAGAAAAAATTTCTAAGTCCGGCAGGGACAACAGGTCAACCCCGGTCCCAGGCGGGAGAGAAAAAATTTCTAAGTCCGGCAGGGACAACAGGTCAACCCCGGTCCCGGGCTGGAGAGAAAAATTTTCTAAGTCCGGCAGGGACAACAGGTCAACCCCGGCCGCTTTAGCGGAGGTTGACCTGGTGTCCGATTCGGTCCCCGGACACCAGGTCAACCTCTGGCGCTTTCAGCGAGGTTGACCTGGTGGCCGGCTGAGCTCTGGAAGTCCGAATGGGGTTGAATTTGACCCGTGCAGCCGACCTAGAGTTCCAGGCGGTCGGCCGCTTTTGTGAGTCGTTCCCGCCTGTTG
>NW_027439132.1:10000-17500 GCF_033958435.1 Carettochelys insculpta
CCTCCGCTGCTTTCAGCGGGGGTTGACCTGGTGGCCGATTCCCTCCCCGGGCACCAGGTCAACCTCCGCTGCTTTCAGCGGGGGTTGACCTGGTGGCCGATTCCCTCCCCGGGCACCAGGTCAACCTCCGCTGCTTTCAGCGGGGGTTGACCTGGTGGCCGATTCGCTCCCCGGGCACCAGGTCAACCTCCGCTGCTTTCAGCGGGGGTTGACCTGGTGGCCGATTCCCTCCCCGGGCACCAGGTCAACCTCCGCTGCTTTCAGCGGGGGTTGACCTGGTGGCCGATTCCCTCCCCGGGCACCAGGTCAACCTCCGCTGCTTTCAGCGGGGGTTGACCTGGTGGCCGATTCGCTCCCCGGGCACCAGGTCAACCTCCGCTGCTTTCAGCGGGGGTTGACCTGGTGGCCCATTCGCTCCCCGGGCACCAGGTCAACCTCCGTTGCTTTCAGCGGGGGTTGACCTGGTGGCCGATTCGCTCCCCGGGCACCAGGTCAACCTCCGGTGCTTTCAGCGGGGGTTGACCTGGTGGCCGATTCCCTCCCCGGGCACCAGGTCAACCTCCGGTGCTTTCAGCGGGGGTTGACCTGGTGGCCGATTCCCTTCCCGGGCACCAGGTCAACCTCCGGTGCTTTCAGCGGGGGTTGACCTGGTGGCCGATTCCCTCCCCGGGCACCAGGTCAACCTCCGGTGCTTTCAGCGGGGGTTGACCTGGTGGCCGATTCGCTCCCCGGGCACCAGGTCAACCTCCGCTGCTTTCAGCGGGGGTTGACCTGGTGGCCCATTCGCTCCCCGGGCACCAGGTCAACCGCACCCTTTTTCGGCCGCCTTCGCCTCCAAATTTTTCCCCCCGTTTCCTTGCCCACTCCTCGGTCACTTCATACGCCCTCCCCCTTACATCCACCGTACGCAACACCTCCACCGGGCTTAATAGTCCACAACCGGGACCCAGGGCCTTCCCCGCTCTCAACAACCTCCACCCACGGTCCCCCTCCACCGGGCTTAATAGTCCACAACCGGGTCCCAGGGCCTTCCCCGCTCTCAACAACCTCCACCCACGGTCCCCCTCCACCGGGCTTAATAGTCCACAACCGAGACCCAGGGCCTTCCCCGCTCTCAACAACCTCCACCCACGGTCCCCCTCCACCGGGCTTAATAGTCCACAACCGGGTCCCAGGGCCTTCCCCGCTCTCAACAACCTCCACCCACGGTCCCCCTCCACCGGGCTTAATAGTCCACAACCGGGACCCAGGGCCTTCCCCGCTCTCAACAACCTCCACCCACGGTCCCCCTCCACCGGGCTTAATAGTCCACAACCGGGTCCCAGGGCCTTCCCCGCTCTCAACAACCTCCACCCACGGTCCCCCTCCACCGGGCTTAATAGTCCACAACCGAGACCCAGGGCCTTCCCCGCTCTCAACAACCTCCACCCACGGTCCCCCTCCACCGGGCTTAATAGTCCACAACCGGGTCCCAGGGCCTTCCCCGCTCTCAACAACCTCCACCCACGGTCCCCCTCCACCGGGCTTAATAGTCCACAACCGGGACCCAGGGCCTTCCCCGCTCTCAACAACCTCCACCCACGGTCCCCCTCCACCGGGCTTAATAGTCCACAACCGGGACCCAGGGCCTTCCCCGCTCTCAACAACCTCCACCCACGGTCCCCCTCCACCGGGCTTAATAGTCCACAACCGGGTCCCAGGGCCTTCCCCGCTCTCAACAACCTCCACCCACGGTCCCCCTCCACCGGGCTTAATAGTCCACAACCGGGACCCAGGGCCTTCCCCGCTCTCAACAACCTCCACCCACGGTCCCCCTCCACCGGGCTTAATAGTCCACAACCGGGTCCCAGGGCCTTCCCCGCTCTCAACAACCTCCACCCACGGTCCCCCTCCACCGGGCTTAATAGTCCACAACCGAGACCCAGGGCCTTCCCCGCTCTCAACAACCTCCACCCACGGTCCCCCTCCACCGGGCTTAATAGTCCACAACCGGGTCCCAGGGCCTTCCCCGCTCTCAACAACCTCCACCCACGGTCCCCCTCCACCGGGCTTAATAGTCCACAACCGGGACCCAGGGCCTTCCCCGCTCTCAACAACCTCCACCCACGGTCCCCCTCCACCGGGCTTAATAGTCCACAACCGAGACCCAGGGCCTTCCCCGCTCTCAACAACCTCCACCCACGGTCCCCCTCCACCGGGCTTAATAGTCCACAACCGGGACCCAGGGCCTTCCCCGCTCTCAACAACCTCCCCCCACGGTCCCCCTCCACCGGGCTTAATAGTCCACAACCGAGACCCAGGGCCTTCCCCGCTCTCAACAACCTCCACCCACGGTCCCCCTCCACCGGGCTTAATAGTCCACAACCGGGACCCAGGGCCTTCCCCGCTCTCAACAACCTCCACCCACGGTCCCCCTCCACCGGGCTTAATAGTCCACAACCGAGACCCAGGGCCTTCCCCGCTCTCAACAACCTCCACCCACGGTCCCCCTCCACCGGGCTTAATAGTCCACAACCGGGACCCAGGGCCTTCCCCGCTCTCAACAACCTCCCCCCACGGTCCCCCTCCACCGGGCTTAATAGTCCACAACCGAGACCCAGGGCCTTCCCCGCTCTCAACAACCTCCACCCACGGTCCCCCAAGACGCACGTTCCAAGCCTTAACCCTCAGACCATCCACCCCCCGGGCGGGACCCCACACCCACCTGACCCCAACTCACTCCCACCAAAAACACCACCACCGCCACCGCCTCAACGGCCTGCCCCACCCAGCACTCCCACACACACACCTGCCCCACCAACGCTCCACACACGCTTTCTTCCCTCTCCCCGACCCGACCCAAGCCATCGCACCGCACCGGGTGAGGGCCTAAGCTTCCTCGCCCGCCCCCCCGCCCCCGACACGCAGGCAGGCAGAGGGAAAGGCCTCAGCGCCCCCCAGGACCGTCGCGCCGCCTTGGCCTCACGGCTTCCCTGCTCCCGCACGGCAGACACACGCCCCGCTCTACCCCCGCTGGGGCCAAAAGCTGCCTACGGCACCTGGGATTCCCAGGCGGTCACCCATCCAGGTACTAGCCAGGCCCGGGACGGTTTACCTTCCGAGATCGGACGAGATCGGGGGCATTCGGTCCGGTATGGCCGTAGGCCCCCGCCTCCCCGGGCTTTAGCGTCAGCAGCCTGGCCTCAGTCAGCCGGGCCCAAACAATTAACCCGGAGGCCGGGCCGAGGGAAAACTTCCTCCGAGCCGGCCCAAGGGGAAGGGAGGACGAGGACGCCGGGCCCGGGAGGTGACAGGACGTGCACGTCAGACCCGGGAAGCTGTGCGCCCCGAGGTTAACCCCCGGGCCGGGGCGGGGAGAGAAAAATGTTCTAAGTCCGGTAGGGACAGCAGGTCAACCCCGGTCCGAGGCGGGGAGAGAAATTTTCCAAGTCCGGCAGGGACAGCAGGTCAACCCCGGCCGCCGTAGCAGAGGTTGACCTGGTGTCCGATTCGCTCCCCGGGCACCAGGTCAACCTCGGGCGCTTTAGCGGAGGTTGACCTGGTGTCCGATTCGCTCCCCGGGCACCAGGTCAACCTCGGGCGCCTTAGCAGAGGTTGACCTGGTGTCCGATTCGCTCCCCGGGCACCAGGTAAACCGTGGCCGCTTTCAGCGGAGGTTGACCTGGTGGCCGATCCCCTCCTCGGGCTCCAAGTCCGGCAGGGACAGCAGGTGAACCCCGGCCGCTTTAGCAGAGGTTGACCTGGTGTCCGATTCGCTCCCCGGGCACCAGGTAAACCGTGGCCGCTTTCAGCGGAGGTTGACCTGGTGGCCGATCCCCTCCTCGGGCTCCAAGTCCGGCAGGGACAGCAGGTCAACCCCGGCCGCTTTAGCAGAGGTTGACCTGGTGTCCGATTCGCTCCCCGGGCACCAGGTAAACCGTGGCCGCTTTCAGCGGAGGTTGACCTGGTGGCCGATCCCCTCCTCGGGCTCCAAGTCCGGCAGGGACAACAGGTCAACCCCGGTTCCGGGCGGGGAGAGAAAAATTTTCTAAGTCCGGCAGGGACAGCAGGTCAACCCCGGCCGCCGTAGCAGAGGTTGACCTGGTGTCCGATTCGCTCCCCGGGCACCAGGTCAACCTCGGGCGCCTTAGCAGAGGTTGACCTGGTGTCCGATTCGCTCCCCGGGCACCAGGTAAACCGTGGCCGCTTTCAGCGGAGGTTGACCTGGTGGCCGATCCCCTCCTCGGGCTCCAAGTCCGGCAGGGACAGCAGGTGAACCCCGGCCGCTTTAGCAGAGGTTGACCTGGTGTCCGATTCGCTCCCCGGGCACCAGGTAAACCGTGGCCGCTTTCAGCGGAGGTTGACCTGGTGGCCGATCCCCTCCTCGGGCTCCAAGTCCGGCACGGACAGCAGGTCAACCCCGGCCGCTTTAGCAGAGGTTGACCTGGTGTCCGATTCGCTCCCCGGGCACCAGGTAAACCGTGGCCGCTTTCAGCGGAGGTTGACCTGGTGGCCGATCCCCTCCTCGGGCTCCAAGTCCGGCAGGGACAGCAGGTCAACCCCGGCCGCTTTAGCAGAGGTTGACCTGGTGTCCGATTCGCTCCCCGGGCACCAGGTAAACCGTGGCCGCTTTCAGCGGAGGTTGACCTGGTGGCCGATCCCCTCCTCGGGCTCCAAGTCCGGCAGGGACAACAGGTCAACCCCGGTTCCGGGCGGGGAGAGAAAAATTTTCTAAGTCCGGCAGGGACAGCAGGTCAACCCCGGCCGCCGTAGCAGAGGTTGACCTGGTGTCCGATTCGCTCCCCGGGCACCAGGTCAACCTCGGGCGCCTTAGCAGAGGTTGACCTGGTGTCCGATTCGCTCCCCGGGCACCAGGTAAACCGTGGCCGCTTTCAGCGGAGGTTGACCTGGTGGCCGATCCCCTCCTCGGGCTCCAAGTCCGGCAGGGACAGCAGGTGAACCCCGGCCGCTTTAGCAGAGGTTGACCTGGTGTCCGATTCGCTCCCCGGGCACCAGGTAAACCGTGGCCGCTTTCAGCGGAGGTTGACCTGGTGGCCGATCCCCTCCTCGGGCTCCAAGTCCGGCACGGACAGCAGGTCAACCCCGGCCGCTTTAGCAGAGGTTGACCTGGTGTCCGATTCGCTCCCCGGGCACCAGGTAAACCGTGGCCGCTTTCAGCGGAGGTTGACCTGGTGGCCGATCCCCTCCTCGGGCTCCAAGTCCGGCAGGGACAGCAGGTCAACCCCGGCCGCTTCAGCTGAGGTTGACCTGGTGTCCGATTCGCTCCCCGGGCACCAGGTAAACCGTGGCCGCTTTCAGCGGAGGTTGACCTGGTGGCCGATCCCCTCCTGGGGCTCCAAGTCCGGCAGGGACAACAGGTCAACCCCGGTCCCAGGCGGGAGAGAAAAATTTTCTAAGTCCGGCAGGGACAACAGGTCAACCCCGGTTCCGAGCGGGAGAGAAAAATTTTCTAAGTCCGGCAGGGACAACAGGTCAACCCCGGTCCCAGGCGGCAGAGAAAAATTTTCTAAGTCCGGCAGGGACAACAGGTCAACCCCGGTCCCAGGCGGGAGAGAAAAAATTTCTAAGTCCGGCAGGGACAACAGGTCAACCCCGGTCCCAGGCTGGAGAGAAAAATTTTCTAAGTCCGGCAGGGACAGCAGGTCAACCCCGGCCGCTTTAGCAGAGGTTGACCTGGTGTCCGATTCGCTCCCCGGGCACCAGGTCAACCTCTGGCGCTTTAGCAGAGGTTGACCTGGTGTCAGATTCGCTCCCCGGGCACCAGGTCAACCTCGGTCGCTTTAGCAGAGGTTGACCTGGTGTCCGATTCGCTCCCCGGGCACCAGGTAAACCGTGGCCGCTTTCAGCGGAGGTTGACCTGGTGGCCGATCCCCTCCTGGGGCTCCAAGTCCGGCAGGGACAGCAGGTCAACCCCGGTCCCAGGCGGGGAGAGAAAAAATTTCTAAGTCCGGCAGGGACAACAGGTCAACCCCGGTCCCAGGCTGGAGAGAAAAATTTTCCAAGTCCGGCAGGGACAGCAGGTCAACCCCGGCCGCTTCAGCTGAGGTTGACCTGGTGTCCGATTCGCTCCCCGGGCACCAGGTAAACCGTGGCCGCTTTCAGCGGAGGTTTACCTGGTGGCCGATCCCCTCCTCGGGCTCCAAGTCCGGCAGGGACAACAGGTCAACCCCGGTCCCAGGCGGGAGAGAAAAATTTTCTAAGTCCGGCAGGGACAACAGGTCAACCCCGGTTCCGAGCGGGAGAGAAAAATTTTCTAAGTCCGGCAGGGACAACAGGTCAACCCCGGTCCCAGGCGGCAGAGAAAAAATTTCTAAGTCCGGCAGGGACAACAGGTCAACCCCGGTACCGGGCGGGAGAGAAAAAATTTCTAAGTCCGGCAGGGACAACAGGTCAACCCCGGTCCCAGGCGGCAGAGAAAAAATTTCTAAGTCCGGCAGGGACAACAGGTCAACCCCGGTCCCGGGCGGGAGAGAAAAATTTTCTAAGTCCGGCAGGGACAACAGGTCAACCCCGGTCCCAGGCGGCAGAGAAAAAATTTCTAAGTCCGGCAGGGACAACAGGTCAACCCCGGTCCCAGGCGGGAGAGAAAAATTTTCTAAGTCCGGCAGGGACAACAGGTCAACCCCGGTCCCAGGCGGCAGAGAAAAAATTTCTAAGTCCGGCAGGGACAACAGGTCAACCCCGGTACCGGGCGGGAGAGAAAAAATTTCTAAGTCCGGCAGGGACAACAGGTCAACCCCGGTCCCAGGCTGGAGAGAAAAAATTTCTAAGTCCGGCAGGGACAACAGGTCAACCCCGGTCCCAGGCGGCAGAGAAAAAATTTCTAAGTCCGGCAGGGACAACAGGTCAACCCCGGTCCCAGGCGGCAGAGAAAAAATTTCTAAGTCCGGCAGGGACAACAGGTCAACCCCGGTCCCAGGCGGCAGAGAAAAAATTTCTAAGTCCGGCAGGGACAACAGGTCAACCCCGGTCCCAGGCGGGAGAGAAAAATTTTCTAAGTCCGGCAGGGACAACAGGTCAACCCCGGTCCCAGGCGGCAGAGAAAAATTTTCTAAGTCCGGCAGGGACAACAGGTCAACCCCGGTCCCAGGCGGCAGAGAAAAAATTTCTAAGTCCGGCAGGGACAACAGGTCAACCCCGGTCCCAGGCTGGAGAGAAAAAATTTCTAAGTCCGGCAGGGACAACAGGTCAACCCCGGTCCCAGGCGGGAGAGAAAAAATTTCTAAGTCCGGCAGGGACAACAGGTCAACCCCGGTCCCGGGCTGGAGAGAAAAATTTTCTAAGTCCGGCAGGGACAACAGGTCAACCCCGGTCCCGGGCTGGAGAGAAAAAATTTCTAAGTCCGGCAGGGACAACAGGTCAACCCCGGTCCCAGGCGGGAGAGAAAAAATTTCTAAGTCCGGCAGGGACAACAGGTCAACCCCGGTCCCAGGCGGCAGAGAAAAATTTTCTAAGTCCGGCAGGGACAACAGGTCAACCCCGGTCCCAGGCTGGAGAGAA
>NW_027439133.1:2500-10000 GCF_033958435.1 Carettochelys insculpta
CAAGGACGCAGCGCACGAGGGGGCCGTGGGACGGGCCCGCGCCCGTTGCCCGACGAGCCCCCGTGGGGTGGAAGGGGTCCCCCCCCTGCCGGGGAACGTCCCTCCAAGCACGGGTGCGGAAGAGAAGGAGGAGCAGGGTCCCAGGTCCGCCTGAACACCGGCGAGATCCCTGCCCGCCGCGGGAAGGGTGCCGGCCCGCGAAGGGCCCTCTCCGTCTCGTCCGCGAGCGCCCCATCGATCGGAAGGAGGAGCGGGGCCTCGCTCCCGGCGGCCGTCCCCGCGGACGTGCGCCGAGCCTCCCTCGAGAGCCCCCTCTCCGGAGGATCGGGCCCGAGACGACACCCCGAACCGCCGCAGACGTCCCCGCAGACGTCCGCCCGGGTCCCTCGTCCGAGTCCCCGGGAAGGGCCTTCACACGACGGTCGGTCTCTCTCACGTGTACGTCTCTAAAGGCTGGAGCCAGACAAGCCTTCTCTTACTATTCTCCCGGTACCTGTCGTAACCTTATACGTGAAAAGTCCCCCAGCGGCAACAGGCGGGAACGACTCACAAAAGCGGCCGACCGCCTGGAACTCTAGGTCGGCTGCACGGGTCAAATTCAACCCCATTCGGACTTCCAGAGCTCAGCCGGCCACCAGGTCAACCTCGCTGAAAGCGCCAGAGGTTGACCTGGTGTCCGGGGACCGAATCGGACACCAGGTCAACCTCCGCTAAAGCGGCCGGGGTTGACCTGTTGTCCCTGCCGGACTTAGAAAATTTTTCTCTCCAGCCCGGGACCGGGGTTGACCTGTTGTCCCTGCCGGACTTAGAAATTTTTTCTCTCCCGCCTGGGACCGGGGTTGACCTGTTGTCCCTGCCGGACTTAGAAATTTTTTCTCTCCAGCCTGGGACCGGGGTTGACCTGTTGTCCCTGCCGGACTTAGAAAATTTTTCTCTGCCGCCTGGGACCGGGGTTGACCTGTTGTCCCTGCCGGACTTAGAAATTTTTTCTCTCCCGCCTGGGACCGGGGTTGACCTGTTGTCCCTGCCGGACTTAGAAATTTTTTCTCTCCAGCCCGGGACCGGGGTTGACCTGTTGTCCCTGCCGGACTTAGAAAATTTTTCTCTCCAGCCCGGGACCGGGGTTGACCTGTTGTCCCTGCCGGACTTAGAAATTTTTTCTCTCCCGCCTGGGACCGGGGTTGACCTGTTGTCCCTGCCGGACTTAGAAATTTTTTCTCTCCAGCCTGGGACCGGGGTTGACCTGTTGTCCCTGCCGGACTTAGAAATTTTTTCTCTGCCGCCTGGGACCGGGGTTGACCTGTTGTCCCTGCCGGACTTAGAAAATTTTTCTCTGCCGCCTGGGACCGGGGTTGACCTGTTGTCCCTGCCGGACTTAGAAAATTTTTCTCTCCCGCCTGGGACCGGGGTTGACCTGTTGTCCCTGCCGGACTTAGAAATTTTTTCTCTGCCGCCTGGGACCGGGGTTGACCTGTTGTCCCTGCCGGACTTAGAAATTTTTTCTCTGCCGCCTGGGACCGGGGTTGACCTGTTGTCCCTGCCGGACTTAGAAATTTTTTCTCTGCCGCCTGGGACCGGGGTTGACCTGTTGTCCCTGCCGGACTTAGAAATTTTTTCTCTCCAGCCTGGGACCGGGGTTGACCTGTTGTCCCTGCCGGACTTAGAAATTTTTTCTCTCCCGCCCGGTACCGGGGTTGACCTGTTGTCCCTGCCGGACTTAGAAATTTTTTCTCTGCCGCCTGGGACCGGGGTTGACCTGTTGTCCCTGCCGGACTTAGAAAATTTTTCTCTCCCGCCTGGGACCGGGGTTGACCTGTTGTCCCTGCCGGACTTAGAAATTTTTTCTCTGCCGCCTGGGACCGGGGTTGACCTGTTGTCCCTGCCGGACTTAGAAAATTTTTCTCTCCCGCCCGGGACCGGGGTTGACCTGTTGTCCCTGCCGGACTTAGAAATTTTTTCTCTGCCGCCTGGGACCGGGGTTGACCTGTTGTCCCTGCCGGACTTAGAAATTTTTTCTCTCCCGCCCGGTACCGGGGTTGACCTGTTGTCCCTGCCGGACTTAGAAATTTTTTCTCTGCCGCCTGGGACCGGGGTTGACCTGTTGTCCCTGCCGGACTTAGAAAATTTTTCTCTCCCGCTCGGAACCGGGGTTGACCTGTTGTCCCTGCCGGACTTAGAAAATTTTTCTCTCCCGCCTGGGACCGGGGTTGACCTGTTGTCCCTGCCGGACTTGGAGCCCGAGGAGGGGATCGGCCACCAGGTAAACCTCCGCTGAAAGCGGCCACGGTTTACCTGGTGCCCGGGGAGCGAATCGGACACCAGGTCAACCTCAGCTGAAGCGGCCGGGGTTGACCTGCTGTCCCTGCCGGACTTGGAAAATTTTTCTCTCCAGCCTGGGACCGGGGTTGACCTGTTGTCCCTGCCGGACTTAGAAATTTTTTCTCTCCCCGCCTGGGACCGGGGTTGACCTGCTGTCCCTGCCGGACTTGGAGCCCCAGGAGGGGATCGGCCACCAGGTCAACCTCCGCTGAAAGCGGCCACGGTTTACCTGGTGCCCGGGGAGCGAATCGGACACCAGGTCAACCTCTGCTAAAGCGACCGAGGTTGACCTGGTGCCCGGGGAGCGAATCTGACACCAGGTCAACCTCTGCTAAAGCGCCAGAGGTTGACCTGGTGCCCGGGGAGCGAATCGGACACCAGGTCAACCTCTGCTAAAGCGGCCGGGGTTGACCTGCTGTCCCTGCCGGACTTAGAAAATTTTTCTCTCCAGCCTGGGACCGGGGTTGACCTGTTGTCCCTGCCGGACTTAGAAATTTTTTCTCTCCCGCCTGGGACCGGGGTTGACCTGTTGTCCCTGCCGGACTTAGAAAATTTTTCTCTGCCGCCTGGGACCGGGGTTGACCTGTTGTCCCTGCCGGACTTAGAAAATTTTTCTCTCCCGCTCGGAACCGGGGTTGACCTGTTGTCCCTGCCGGACTTAGAAAATTTTTCTCTCCCGCCTGGGACCGGGGTTGACCTGTTGTCCCTGCCGGACTTGGAGCCCCAGGAGGGGATCGGCCACCAGGTCAACCTCCGCTGAAAGCGGCCACGGTTTACCTGGTGCCCGGGGAGCGAATCGGACACCAGGTCAACCTCAGCTGAAGCGGCCGGGGTTGACCTGCTGTCCCTGCCGGACTTGGAGCCCGAGGAGGGGATCGGCCACCAGGTCAACCTCCGCTGAAAGCGGCCACGGTTTACCTGGTGCCCGGGGAGCGAATCGGACACCAGGTCAACCTCTGCTAAAGCGGCCGGGGTTGACCTGCTGTCCGTGCCGGACTTGGAGCCCGAGGAGGGGATCGGCCACCAGGTCAACCTCCGCTGAAAGCGGCCACGGTTTACCTGGTGCCCGGGGAGCGAATCGGACACCAGGTCAACCTCTGCTAAAGCGGCCGGGGTTCACCTGCTGTCCCTGCCGGACTTGGAGCCCGAGGAGGGGATCGGCCACCAGGTCAACCTCCGCTGAAAGCGGCCACGGTTTACCTGGTGCCCGGGGAGCGAATCGGACACCAGGTCAACCTCTGCTAAGGCGCCCGAGGTTGACCTGGTGCCCGGGGAGCGAATCGGACACCAGGTCAACCTCTGCTACGGCGGCCGGGGTTGACCTGCTGTCCCTGCCGGACTTAGAAAATTTTTCTCTCCCCGCCCGGAACCGGGGTTGACCTGTTGTCCCTGCCGGACTTGGAGCCCGAGGAGGGGATCGGCCACCAGGTCAACCTCCGCTGAAAGCGGCCACGGTTTACCTGGTGCCCGGGGAGCGAATCGGACACCAGGTCAACCTCTGCTAAAGCGGCCGGGGTTGACCTGCTGTCCCTGCCGGACTTGGAGCCCGAGGAGGGGATCGGCCACCAGGTCAACCTCCGCTGAAAGCGGCCACGGTTTACCTGGTGCCCGGGGAGCGAATCGGACACCAGGTCAACCTCTGCTAAAGCGGCCGGGGTTGACCTGCTGTCCGTGCCGGACTTGGAGCCCGAGGAGGGGATCGGCCACCAGGTCAACCTCCGCTGAAAGCGGCCACGGTTTACCTGGTGCCCGGGGAGCGAATCGGACACCAGGTCAACCTCTGCTAAAGCGGCCGGGGTTCACCTGCTGTCCCTGCCGGACTTGGAGCCCGAGGAGGGGATCGGCCACCAGGTCAACCTCCGCTGAAAGCGGCCACGGTTTACCTGGTGCCCGGGGAGCGAATCGGACACCAGGTCAACCTCTGCTAAGGCGCCCGAGGTTGACCTGGTGCCCGGGGAGCGAATCGGACACCAGGTCAACCTCTGCTACGGCGGCCGGGGTTGACCTGCTGTCCCTGCCGGACTTAGAAAATTTTTCTCTCCCCGCCCGGAACCGGGGTTGACCTGTTGTCCCTGCCGGACTTGGAGCCCGAGGAGGGGATCGGCCACCAGGTCAACCTCCGCTGAAAGCGGCCACGGTTTACCTGGTGCCCGGGGAGCGAATCGGACACCAGGTCAACCTCTGCTAAAGCGGCCGGGGTTGACCTGCTGTCCCTGCCGGACTTGGAGCCCGAGGAGGGGATCGGCCACCAGGTCAACCTCCGCTGAAAGCGGCCACGGTTTACCTGGTGCCCGGGGAGCGAATCGGACACCAGGTCAACCTCTGCTAAAGCGGCCGGGGTTCACCTGCTGTCCCTGCCGGACTTGGAGCCCGAGGAGGGGATCGGCCACCAGGTCAACCTCCGCTGAAAGCGGCCACGGTTTACCTGGTGCCCGGGGAGCGAATCGGACACCAGGTCAACCTCTGCTAAGGCGCCCGAGGTTGACCTGGTGCCCGGGGAGCGAATCGGACACCAGGTCAACCTCCGCTAAAGCGCCCGAGGTTGACCTGGTGCCCGGGGAGCGAATCGGACACCAGGTCAACCTCTGCTACGGCGGCCGGGGTTGACCTGCTGTCCCTGCCGGACTTGGAAAATTTCTCTCCCCGCCTCGGACCGGGGTTGACCTGCTGTCCCTACCGGACTTAGAACATTTTTCTCTCCCCGCCCCGGCCCGGGGGTTAACCTCGGGGCGCACAGCTTCCCGGGTCTGACGTGCACGTCCTGTCACCTCCCGGGCCCGGCGTCCTCGTCCTCCCTTCCCCTTGGGCCGGCTCGGAGGAAGTTTTCCCTCGGCCCGGCCTCCGGGTTAATTGTTTGGGCCCGGCTGACTGAGGCCAGGCTGCTGACGCTAAAGCCCGGGGAGGCGGGGGCCTACGGCCATACCGGACCGAATGCCCCCGATCTCGTCCGATCTCGGAAGGTAAACCGTCCCGGGCCTGGCTAGTACCTGGATGGGTGACCGCCTGGGAATCCCAGGTGCCGTAGGCAGCTTTTGGCCCCAGCGGGGGTAGAGCGGGGCGTGTGTCTGCCGTGCGGGAGCAGGGAAGCCGTGAGGCCAAGGCGGCGCGACGGTCCTGGGGGGCGCTGAGGCCTTTCCCTCTGCCTGCCTGCGTGTCGGGGGCGGGGGGGCGGGCGAGGAAGCTTAGGCCCTCACCCGGTGCGGTGCGATGGCTTGGGTCGGGTCGGGGAGAGGGAAGAAAGCGTGTGTGGAGCGTTGGTGGGGCAGGTGTGTGTGTGGGAGTGCTGGGTGGGGCAGGCCGTTGAGGCGGTGGCGGTGGTGGTGTTTTTGGTGGGAGTGAGTTGGGGTCAGGTGGGTGTGGGGTCCCGCCCGGGGGGTGGATGGTCTGAGGGTTAAGGCTTGGAACGTGCGTCTTGGGGGACCGTGGGTGGAGGTTGTTGAGAGCGGGGAAGGCCCTGGGTCTCGGTTGTGGACTATTAAGCCCGGTGGAGGGGGACCGTGGGGGGAGGTTGTTGAGAGCGGGGAAGGCCCTGGGTCCCGGTTGTGGACTATTAAGCCCGGTGGAGGGGGACCGTGGGTGGAGGTTGTTGAGAGCGGGGAAGGCCCTGGGTCTCGGTTGTGGACTATTAAGCCCGGTGGAGGGGGACCGTGGGTGGAGGTTGTTGAGAGCGGGGAAGGCCCTGGGTCCCGGTTGTGGACTATTAAGCCCGGTGGAGGGGGACCGTGGGTGGAGGTTGTTGAGAGCGGGGAAGGCCCTGGGTCTCGGTTGTGGACTATTAAGCCCGGTGGAGGGGGACCGTGGGGGGAGGTTGTTGAGAGCGGGGAAGGCCCTGGGTCCCGGTTGTGGACTATTAAGCCCGGTGGAGGGGGACCGTGGGTGGAGGTTGTTGAGAGCGGGGAAGGCCCTGGGTCTCGGTTGTGGACTATTAAGCCCGGTGGAGGGGGACCGTGGGTGGAGGTTGTTGAGAGCGGGGAAGGCCCTGGGTCCCGGTTGTGGACTATTAAGCCCGGTGGAGGGGGACCGTGGGTGGAGGTTGTTGAGAGCGGGGAAGGCCCTGGGACCCGGTTGTGGACTATTAAGCCCGGTGGAGGGGGACCGTGGGTGGAGGTTGTTGAGAGCGGGGAAGGCCCTGGGTCTCGGTTGTGGACTATTAAGCCCGGTGGAGGGGGACCGTGGGTGGAGGTTGTTGAGAGCGGGGAAGGCCCTGGGACCCGGTTGTGGACTATTAAGCCCGGTGGAGGGGGACCGTGGGTGGAGGTTGTTGAGAGCGGGGAAGGCCCTGGGTCCCGGTTGTGGACTATTAAGCCCGGTGGAGGGGGACCGTGGGTGGAGGTTGTTGAGAGCGGGGAAGGCCCTGGGACCCGGTTGTGGACTATTAAGCCCGGTGGAGGGGGACCGTGGGTGGAGGTTGTTGAGAGCGGGGAAGGCCCTGGGTCCCGGTTGTGGACTATTAAGCCCGGTGGAGGGGGACCGTGGGTGGAGGTTGTTGAGAGCGGGGAAGGCCCTGGGTCCCGGTTGTGGACTATTAAGCCCGGTGGAGGGGGACCGTGGGTGGAGGTTGTTGAGAGCGGGGAAGGCCCTGGGACCCGGTTGTGGACTATTAAGCCCGGTGGAGGGGGACCGTGGGTGGAGGTTGTTGAGAGCGGGGAAGGCCCTGGGTCTCGGTTGTGGACTATTAAGCCCGGTGGAGGGGGACCGTGGGTGGAGGTTGTTGAGAGCGGGGAAGGCCCTGGGACCCGGTTGTGGACTATTAAGCCCGGTGGAGGGGGACCGTGGGTGGAGGTTGTTGAGAGCGGGGAAGGCCCTGGGTCCCGGTTGTGGACTATTAAGCCCGGTGGAGGGGGACCGTGGGTGGAGGTTGTTGAGAGCGGGGAAGGCCCTGGGACCCGGTTGTGGACTATTAAGCCCGGTGGAGGGGGACCGTGGGTGGAGGTTGTTGAGAGCGGGGAAGGCCCTGGGTCTCGGTTGTGGACTATTAAGCCCGGTGGAGGGGGACCGTGGGTGGAGGTTGTTGAGAGCGGGGAAGGCCCTGGGACCCGGTTGTGGACTATTAAGCCCGGTGGAGGGGGACCGTGGGTGGAGGTTGTTGAGAGCGGGGAAGGCCCTGGGTCCCGGTTGTGGACTATTAAGCCCGGTGGAGGTGTTGCGTACGGTGGATGTAAGGGGGAGGGCGTATGAAGT
>NW_027439133.1:22500-27446 GCF_033958435.1 Carettochelys insculpta
TTGTCCCTGCCGGACTTAGAAAATTTTTCTCTCCAGCCCGGGACCGGGGTTGACCTGTTGTCCCTGCCGGACTTAGAAATTTTTTCTCTCCCGCCTGGGACCGGGGTTGACCTGTTGTCCCTGCCGGACTTAGAAATTTTTTCTCTCCAGCCTGGGACCGGGGTTGACCTGTTGTCCCTGCCGGACTTAGAAAATTTTTCTCTGCCGCCTGGGACCGGGGTTGACCTGTTGTCCCTGCCGGACTTAGAAATTTTTTCTCTCCCGCCTGGGACCGGGGTTGACCTGTTGTCCCTGCCGGACTTAGAAATTTTTTCTCTCCAGCCCGGGACCGGGGTTGACCTGTTGTCCCTGCCGGACTTAGAAAATTTTTCTCTCCAGCCCGGGACCGGGGTTGACCTGTTGTCCCTGCCGGACTTAGAAATTTTTTCTCTCCCGCCTGGGACCGGGGTTGACCTGTTGTCCCTGCCGGACTTAGAAATTTTTTCTCTCCAGCCTGGGACCGGGGTTGACCTGTTGTCCCTGCCGGACTTAGAAATTTTTTCTCTGCCGCCTGGGACCGGGGTTGACCTGTTGTCCCTGCCGGACTTAGAAAATTTTTCTCTGCCGCCTGGGACCGGGGTTGACCTGTTGTCCCTGCCGGACTTAGAAAATTTTTCTCTCCCGCCTGGGACCGGGGTTGACCTGTTGTCCCTGCCGGACTTAGAAATTTTTTCTCTGCCGCCTGGGACCGGGGTTGACCTGTTGTCCCTGCCGGACTTAGAAATTTTTTCTCTGCCGCCTGGGACCGGGGTTGACCTGTTGTCCCTGCCGGACTTAGAAATTTTTTCTCTGCCGCCTGGGACCGGGGTTGACCTGTTGTCCCTGCCGGACTTAGAAATTTTTTCTCTCCAGCCTGGGACCGGGGTTGACCTGTTGTCCCTGCCGGACTTAGAAATTTTTTCTCTCCCGCCCGGTACCGGGGTTGACCTGTTGTCCCTGCCGGACTTAGAAATTTTTTCTCTGCCGCCTGGGACCGGGGTTGACCTGTTGTCCCTGCCGGACTTAGAAAATTTTTCTCTCCCGCCTGGGACCGGGGTTGACCTGTTGTCCCTGCCGGACTTAGAAATTTTTTCTCTGCCGCCTGGGACCGGGGTTGACCTGTTGTCCCTGCCGGACTTAGAAAATTTTTCTCTCCCGCCCGGGACCGGGGTTGACCTGTTGTCCCTGCCGGACTTAGAAATTTTTTCTCTGCCGCCTGGGACCGGGGTTGACCTGTTGTCCCTGCCGGACTTAGAAATTTTTTCTCTCCCGCCCGGTACCGGGGTTGACCTGTTGTCCCTGCCGGACTTAGAAATTTTTTCTCTGCCGCCTGGGACCGGGGTTGACCTGTTGTCCCTGCCGGACTTAGAAAATTTTTCTCTCCCGCTCGGAACCGGGGTTGACCTGTTGTCCCTGCCGGACTTAGAAAATTTTTCTCTCCCGCCTGGGACCGGGGTTGACCTGTTGTCCCTGCCGGACTTGGAGCCCGAGGAGGGGATCGGCCACCAGGTAAACCTCCGCTGAAAGCGGCCACGGTTTACCTGGTGCCCGGGGAGCGAATCGGACACCAGGTCAACCTCAGCTGAAGCGGCCGGGGTTGACCTGCTGTCCCTGCCGGACTTGGAAAATTTTTCTCTCCAGCCTGGGACCGGGGTTGACCTGTTGTCCCTGCCGGACTTAGAAATTTTTTCTCTCCCCGCCTGGGACCGGGGTTGACCTGCTGTCCCTGCCGGACTTGGAGCCCCAGGAGGGGATCGGCCACCAGGTCAACCTCCGCTGAAAGCGGCCACGGTTTACCTGGTGCCCGGGGAGCGAATCGGACACCAGGTCAACCTCTGCTAAAGCGACCGAGGTTGACCTGGTGCCCGGGGAGCGAATCTGACACCAGGTCAACCTCTGCTAAAGCGCCAGAGGTTGACCTGGTGCCCGGGGAGCGAATCGGACACCAGGTCAACCTCTGCTAAAGCGGCCGGGGTTGACCTGCTGTCCCTGCCGGACTTAGAAAATTTTTCTCTCCAGCCTGGGACCGGGGTTGACCTGTTGTCCCTGCCGGACTTAGAAATTTTTTCTCTCCCGCCTGGGACCGGGGTTGACCTGTTGTCCCTGCCGGACTTAGAAAATTTTTCTCTGCCGCCTGGGACCGGGGTTGACCTGTTGTCCCTGCCGGACTTAGAAAATTTTTCTCTCCCGCTCGGAACCGGGGTTGACCTGTTGTCCCTGCCGGACTTAGAAAATTTTTCTCTCCCGCCTGGGACCGGGGTTGACCTGTTGTCCCTGCCGGACTTGGAGCCCCAGGAGGGGATCGGCCACCAGGTCAACCTCCGCTGAAAGCGGCCACGGTTTACCTGGTGCCCGGGGAGCGAATCGGACACCAGGTCAACCTCAGCTGAAGCGGCCGGGGTTGACCTGCTGTCCCTGCCGGACTTGGAGCCCGAGGAGGGGATCGGCCACCAGGTCAACCTCCGCTGAAAGCGGCCACGGTTTACCTGGTGCCCGGGGAGCGAATCGGACACCAGGTCAACCTCTGCTAAAGCGGCCGGGGTTGACCTGCTGTCCGTGCCGGACTTGGAGCCCGAGGAGGGGATCGGCCACCAGGTCAACCTCCGCTGAAAGCGGCCACGGTTTACCTGGTGCCCGGGGAGCGAATCGGACACCAGGTCAACCTCTGCTAAAGCGGCCGGGGTTCACCTGCTGTCCCTGCCGGACTTGGAGCCCGAGGAGGGGATCGGCCACCAGGTCAACCTCCGCTGAAAGCGGCCACGGTTTACCTGGTGCCCGGGGAGCGAATCGGACACCAGGTCAACCTCTGCTAAGGCGCCCGAGGTTGACCTGGTGCCCGGGGAGCGAATCGGACACCAGGTCAACCTCTGCTACGGCGGCCGGGGTTGACCTGCTGTCCCTGCCGGACTTAGAAAATTTTTCTCTCCCCGCCCGGAACCGGGGTTGACCTGTTGTCCCTGCCGGACTTGGAGCCCGAGGAGGGGATCGGCCACCAGGTCAACCTCCGCTGAAAGCGGCCACGGTTTACCTGGTGCCCGGGGAGCGAATCGGACACCAGGTCAACCTCTGCTAAAGCGGCCGGGGTTGACCTGCTGTCCCTGCCGGACTTGGAGCCCGAGGAGGGGATCGGCCACCAGGTCAACCTCCGCTGAAAGCGGCCACGGTTTACCTGGTGCCCGGGGAGCGAATCGGACACCAGGTCAACCTCTGCTAAAGCGGCCGGGGTTGACCTGCTGTCCGTGCCGGACTTGGAGCCCGAGGAGGGGATCGGCCACCAGGTCAACCTCCGCTGAAAGCGGCCACGGTTTACCTGGTGCCCGGGGAGCGAATCGGACACCAGGTCAACCTCTGCTAAAGCGGCCGGGGTTCACCTGCTGTCCCTGCCGGACTTGGAGCCCGAGGAGGGGATCGGCCACCAGGTCAACCTCCGCTGAAAGCGGCCACGGTTTACCTGGTGCCCGGGGAGCGAATCGGACACCAGGTCAACCTCTGCTAAGGCGCCCGAGGTTGACCTGGTGCCCGGGGAGCGAATCGGACACCAGGTCAACCTCTGCTACGGCGGCCGGGGTTGACCTGCTGTCCCTGCCGGACTTAGAAAATTTTTCTCTCCCCGCCCGGAACCGGGGTTGACCTGTTGTCCCTGCCGGACTTGGAGCCCGAGGAGGGGATCGGCCACCAGGTCAACCTCCGCTGAAAGCGGCCACGGTTTACCTGGTGCCCGGGGAGCGAATCGGACACCAGGTCAACCTCTGCTAAAGCGGCCGGGGTTGACCTGCTGTCCCTGCCGGACTTGGAGCCCGAGGAGGGGATCGGCCACCAGGTCAACCTCCGCTGAAAGCGGCCACGGTTTACCTGGTGCCCGGGGAGCGAATCGGACACCAGGTCAACCTCTGCTAAAGCGGCCGGGGTTCACCTGCTGTCCCTGCCGGACTTGGAGCCCGAGGAGGGGATCGGCCACCAGGTCAACCTCCGCTGAAAGCGGCCACGGTTTACCTGGTGCCCGGGGAGCGAATCGGACACCAGGTCAACCTCTGCTAAGGCGCCCGAGGTTGACCTGGTGCCCGGGGAGCGAATCGGACACCAGGTCAACCTCCGCTAAAGCGCCCGAGGTTGACCTGGTGCCCGGGGAGCGAATCGGACACCAGGTCAACCTCTGCTACGGCGGCCGGGGTTGACCTGCTGTCCCTGCCGGACTTGGAAAATTTCTCTCCCCGCCTCGGACCGGGGTTGACCTGCTGTCCCTACCGGACTTAGAACATTTTTCTCTCCCCGCCCCGGCCCGGGGGTTAACCTCGGGGCGCACAGCTTCCCGGGTCTGACGTGCACGTCCTGTCACCTCCCGGGCCCGGCGTCCTCGTCCTCCCTTCCCCTTGGGCCGGCTCGGAGGAAGTTTTCCCTCGGCCCGGCCTCCGGGTTAATTGTTTGGGCCCGGCTGACTGAGGCCAGGCTGCTGACGCTAAAGCCCGGGGAGGCGGGGGCCTACGGCCATACCGGACCGAATGCCCCCGATCTCGTCCGATCTCGGAAGGTAAACCGTCCCGGGCCTGGCTAGTACCTGGATGGGTGACCGCCTGGGAATCCCAGGTGCCGTAGGCAGCTTTTGGCCCCAGCGGGGGTAGAGCGGGGCGTGTGTCTGCCGTGCGGGAGCAGGGAAGCCGTGAGGCCAAGGCGGCGCGACGGTCCTGGGGGGCGCTGAGGCCTTTCCCTCTGCCTGCCTGCGTGTCGGGGGCGGGGGGGCGGGCGAGGAAGCTTAGGCCCTCACCCGGTGCGGTGCGATGGCTTGGGTCGGGTCGGGGAGAGGGAAGAAAGCGTGTGTGGAGCGTTGGTGGGGCAGGTGTGTGTGTGGGAGTGCTGGGTGGGGCAGGCCGTTGAGGCGGTGGCGGTGGTGGTGTTTTTGGTGGGAGTGAGTTGGGGTCAGGTGGGTGTGG
>NW_027439134.1:10000-17500 GCF_033958435.1 Carettochelys insculpta
TTACTATTCTCCCGGTACCTGTCGTAACCTTATACGTGAAAAGTCCCCCAGCGGCAACAGGCGGGAACGACTCACAAAAGCGGCCGACCGCCTGGAACTCTAGGTCGGCTGCACGGGTCAAATTCAACCCCATTCGGACTTCCAGAGCTCAGCCGGCCACCAGGTCAACCTCGCTGAAAGCGCCAGAGGTTGACCTGGTGTCCGGGGACCGAATCGGACACCAGGTCAACCTCCGCTAAAGCGGCCGGGGTTGACCTGTTGTCCCTGCCGGACTTAGAAAATTTTTCTCTCCAGCCCGGGACCGGGGTTGACCTGTTGTCCCTGCCGGACTTAGAAATTTTTTCTCTCCCGCCTGGGACCGGGGTTGACCTGTTGTCCCTGCCGGACTTAGAAATTTTTTCTCTCCAGCCTGGGACCGGGGTTGACCTGTTGTCCCTGCCGGACTTAGAAAATTTTTCTCTGCCGCCTGGGACCGGGGTTGACCTGTTGTCCCTGCCGGACTTAGAAATTTTTTCTCTCCCGCCTGGGACCGGGGTTGACCTGTTGTCCCTGCCGGACTTAGAAATTTTTTCTCTCCAGCCCGGGACCGGGGTTGACCTGTTGTCCCTGCCGGACTTAGAAAATTTTTCTCTCCAGCCCGGGACCGGGGTTGACCTGTTGTCCCTGCCGGACTTAGAAATTTTTTCTCTCCCGCCTGGGACCGGGGTTGACCTGTTGTCCCTGCCGGACTTAGAAATTTTTTCTCTCCAGCCTGGGACCGGGGTTGACCTGTTGTCCCTGCCGGACTTAGAAATTTTTTCTCTGCCGCCTGGGACCGGGGTTGACCTGTTGTCCCTGCCGGACTTAGAAAATTTTTCTCTGCCGCCTGGGACCGGGGTTGACCTGTTGTCCCTGCCGGACTTAGAAAATTTTTCTCTCCCGCCTGGGACCGGGGTTGACCTGTTGTCCCTGCCGGACTTAGAAATTTTTTCTCTGCCGCCTGGGACCGGGGTTGACCTGTTGTCCCTGCCGGACTTAGAAATTTTTTCTCTGCCGCCTGGGACCGGGGTTGACCTGTTGTCCCTGCCGGACTTAGAAATTTTTTCTCTGCCGCCTGGGACCGGGGTTGACCTGTTGTCCCTGCCGGACTTAGAAATTTTTTCTCTCCAGCCTGGGACCGGGGTTGACCTGTTGTCCCTGCCGGACTTAGAAATTTTTTCTCTCCCGCCCGGTACCGGGGTTGACCTGTTGTCCCTGCCGGACTTAGAAATTTTTTCTCTGCCGCCTGGGACCGGGGTTGACCTGTTGTCCCTGCCGGACTTAGAAAATTTTTCTCTCCCGCCTGGGACCGGGGTTGACCTGTTGTCCCTGCCGGACTTAGAAATTTTTTCTCTGCCGCCTGGGACCGGGGTTGACCTGTTGTCCCTGCCGGACTTAGAAAATTTTTCTCTCCCGCCCGGGACCGGGGTTGACCTGTTGTCCCTGCCGGACTTAGAAATTTTTTCTCTGCCGCCTGGGACCGGGGTTGACCTGTTGTCCCTGCCGGACTTAGAAATTTTTTCTCTCCCGCCCGGTACCGGGGTTGACCTGTTGTCCCTGCCGGACTTAGAAATTTTTTCTCTGCCGCCTGGGACCGGGGTTGACCTGTTGTCCCTGCCGGACTTAGAAAATTTTTCTCTCCCGCTCGGAACCGGGGTTGACCTGTTGTCCCTGCCGGACTTAGAAAATTTTTCTCTCCCGCCTGGGACCGGGGTTGACCTGTTGTCCCTGCCGGACTTGGAGCCCGAGGAGGGGATCGGCCACCAGGTAAACCTCCGCTGAAAGCGGCCACGGTTTACCTGGTGCCCGGGGAGCGAATCGGACACCAGGTCAACCTCAGCTGAAGCGGCCGGGGTTGACCTGCTGTCCCTGCCGGACTTGGAAAATTTTTCTCTCCAGCCTGGGACCGGGGTTGACCTGTTGTCCCTGCCGGACTTAGAAATTTTTTCTCTCCCCGCCTGGGACCGGGGTTGACCTGCTGTCCCTGCCGGACTTGGAGCCCCAGGAGGGGATCGGCCACCAGGTCAACCTCCGCTGAAAGCGGCCACGGTTTACCTGGTGCCCGGGGAGCGAATCGGACACCAGGTCAACCTCTGCTAAAGCGACCGAGGTTGACCTGGTGCCCGGGGAGCGAATCTGACACCAGGTCAACCTCTGCTAAAGCGCCAGAGGTTGACCTGGTGCCCGGGGAGCGAATCGGACACCAGGTCAACCTCTGCTAAAGCGGCCGGGGTTGACCTGCTGTCCCTGCCGGACTTAGAAAATTTTTCTCTCCAGCCTGGGACCGGGGTTGACCTGTTGTCCCTGCCGGACTTAGAAATTTTTTCTCTCCCGCCTGGGACCGGGGTTGACCTGTTGTCCCTGCCGGACTTAGAAAATTTTTCTCTGCCGCCTGGGACCGGGGTTGACCTGTTGTCCCTGCCGGACTTAGAAAATTTTTCTCTCCCGCTCGGAACCGGGGTTGACCTGTTGTCCCTGCCGGACTTAGAAAATTTTTCTCTCCCGCCTGGGACCGGGGTTGACCTGTTGTCCCTGCCGGACTTGGAGCCCCAGGAGGGGATCGGCCACCAGGTCAACCTCCGCTGAAAGCGGCCACGGTTTACCTGGTGCCCGGGGAGCGAATCGGACACCAGGTCAACCTCAGCTGAAGCGGCCGGGGTTGACCTGCTGTCCCTGCCGGACTTGGAGCCCGAGGAGGGGATCGGCCACCAGGTCAACCTCCGCTGAAAGCGGCCACGGTTTACCTGGTGCCCGGGGAGCGAATCGGACACCAGGTCAACCTCTGCTAAAGCGGCCGGGGTTGACCTGCTGTCCGTGCCGGACTTGGAGCCCGAGGAGGGGATCGGCCACCAGGTCAACCTCCGCTGAAAGCGGCCACGGTTTACCTGGTGCCCGGGGAGCGAATCGGACACCAGGTCAACCTCTGCTAAAGCGGCCGGGGTTCACCTGCTGTCCCTGCCGGACTTGGAGCCCGAGGAGGGGATCGGCCACCAGGTCAACCTCCGCTGAAAGCGGCCACGGTTTACCTGGTGCCCGGGGAGCGAATCGGACACCAGGTCAACCTCTGCTAAGGCGCCCGAGGTTGACCTGGTGCCCGGGGAGCGAATCGGACACCAGGTCAACCTCTGCTACGGCGGCCGGGGTTGACCTGCTGTCCCTGCCGGACTTAGAAAATTTTTCTCTCCCCGCCCGGAACCGGGGTTGACCTGTTGTCCCTGCCGGACTTGGAGCCCGAGGAGGGGATCGGCCACCAGGTCAACCTCCGCTGAAAGCGGCCACGGTTTACCTGGTGCCCGGGGAGCGAATCGGACACCAGGTCAACCTCTGCTAAAGCGGCCGGGGTTGACCTGCTGTCCCTGCCGGACTTGGAGCCCGAGGAGGGGATCGGCCACCAGGTCAACCTCCGCTGAAAGCGGCCACGGTTTACCTGGTGCCCGGGGAGCGAATCGGACACCAGGTCAACCTCTGCTAAAGCGGCCGGGGTTGACCTGCTGTCCGTGCCGGACTTGGAGCCCGAGGAGGGGATCGGCCACCAGGTCAACCTCCGCTGAAAGCGGCCACGGTTTACCTGGTGCCCGGGGAGCGAATCGGACACCAGGTCAACCTCTGCTAAAGCGGCCGGGGTTCACCTGCTGTCCCTGCCGGACTTGGAGCCCGAGGAGGGGATCGGCCACCAGGTCAACCTCCGCTGAAAGCGGCCACGGTTTACCTGGTGCCCGGGGAGCGAATCGGACACCAGGTCAACCTCTGCTAAGGCGCCCGAGGTTGACCTGGTGCCCGGGGAGCGAATCGGACACCAGGTCAACCTCTGCTACGGCGGCCGGGGTTGACCTGCTGTCCCTGCCGGACTTAGAAAATTTTTCTCTCCCCGCCCGGAACCGGGGTTGACCTGTTGTCCCTGCCGGACTTGGAGCCCGAGGAGGGGATCGGCCACCAGGTCAACCTCCGCTGAAAGCGGCCACGGTTTACCTGGTGCCCGGGGAGCGAATCGGACACCAGGTCAACCTCTGCTAAAGCGGCCGGGGTTGACCTGCTGTCCCTGCCGGACTTGGAGCCCGAGGAGGGGATCGGCCACCAGGTCAACCTCCGCTGAAAGCGGCCACGGTTTACCTGGTGCCCGGGGAGCGAATCGGACACCAGGTCAACCTCTGCTAAAGCGGCCGGGGTTCACCTGCTGTCCCTGCCGGACTTGGAGCCCGAGGAGGGGATCGGCCACCAGGTCAACCTCCGCTGAAAGCGGCCACGGTTTACCTGGTGCCCGGGGAGCGAATCGGACACCAGGTCAACCTCTGCTAAGGCGCCCGAGGTTGACCTGGTGCCCGGGGAGCGAATCGGACACCAGGTCAACCTCCGCTAAAGCGCCCGAGGTTGACCTGGTGCCCGGGGAGCGAATCGGACACCAGGTCAACCTCTGCTACGGCGGCCGGGGTTGACCTGCTGTCCCTGCCGGACTTGGAAAATTTCTCTCCCCGCCTCGGACCGGGGTTGACCTGCTGTCCCTACCGGACTTAGAACATTTTTCTCTCCCCGCCCCGGCCCGGGGGTTAACCTCGGGGCGCACAGCTTCCCGGGTCTGACGTGCACGTCCTGTCACCTCCCGGGCCCGGCGTCCTCGTCCTCCCTTCCCCTTGGGCCGGCTCGGAGGAAGTTTTCCCTCGGCCCGGCCTCCGGGTTAATTGTTTGGGCCCGGCTGACTGAGGCCAGGCTGCTGACGCTAAAGCCCGGGGAGGCGGGGGCCTACGGCCATACCGGACCGAATGCCCCCGATCTCGTCCGATCTCGGAAGGTAAACCGTCCCGGGCCTGGCTAGTACCTGGATGGGTGACCGCCTGGGAATCCCAGGTGCCGTAGGCAGCTTTTGGCCCCAGCGGGGGTAGAGCGGGGCGTGTGTCTGCCGTGCGGGAGCAGGGAAGCCGTGAGGCCAAGGCGGCGCGACGGTCCTGGGGGGCGCTGAGGCCTTTCCCTCTGCCTGCCTGCGTGTCGGGGGCGGGGGGGCGGGCGAGGAAGCTTAGGCCCTCACCCGGTGCGGTGCGATGGCTTGGGTCGGGTCGGGGAGAGGGAAGAAAGCGTGTGTGGAGCGTTGGTGGGGCAGGTGTGTGTGTGGGAGTGCTGGGTGGGGCAGGCCGTTGAGGCGGTGGCGGTGGTGGTGTTTTTGGTGGGAGTGAGTTGGGGTCAGGTGGGTGTGGGGTCCCCCCCGGGGGGTGGATGGTCTGAGGGTTAAGGCTTGGAACGTGCGTCTTGGGGGACCGTGGGTGGAGGTTGTTGAGAGCGGGGAAGGCCCTGGGTATCGGTTGGGGACTATTAAGCCCGGTGGAGGGGGACCGTGGGTGGAGGTGGTTGAGAGCGGGGAAGGCCCTGGGTCTCGGTTGTGGACTATTAAGCCCGGTGGAGGGGGACCGTGGGTGGAGGTTGTTGAGAGCGGGGAAGGCCCTGGGTCTCGGTTGTGGACTATTAAGCCCGGTGGAGGGGGACCGTGGGTGGAGGTTGTTGAGAGCGGGGAAGGCCCTGGGTCTCGGTTGTGGACTATTAAGCCCGGTGGAGGGGGACCGTGGGTGGAGGTTGTTGAGAGCGGGGAAGGCCCTGGGTCTCGGTTGTGGACTATTAAGCCCGGTGGAGGGGGACCGTGGGTGGAGGTTGTTGAGAGCGGGGAAGGCCCTGGGTCTCGGTTGTGGACTATTAAGCCCGGTGGAGGGGGACCGTGGGTGGAGGTGGTTGAGAGCGGGGAAGGCCCTGGGTCTCGGTTGTGGACTATTAAGCCCGGTGGAGGGGGACCGTGGGTGGAGGTTGTTGAGAGCGGGGAAGGCCCTGGGTCTCGGTTGTGGACTATTAAGCCCGGTGGAGGGGGACCGTGGGTGGAGGTTGTTGAGAGCGGGGAAGGCCCTGGGTCTCGGTTGTGGACTATTAAGCCCGGTGGAGGGGGACCGTGGGTGGAGGTGGTTGAGAGCGGGGAAGGCCCTGGGTCTCGGTTGTGGACTATTAAGCCCGGTGGAGGTGTTGCGTACGGTGGATGTAAGGGGGAGGGCGTATGAAGTGACCGAGGAGTGGGCAAGGAAACGGGGGAAAAATTTGGAGGCGAAGGCGGCCGAAAAAGGGTGCGGTTGACCTGGTGCCCGGGGAGCGAATGGGCCACCAGGTCAACCCCCGCTGAAAGCAGCGGAGGTTGACCTGGTGCCCGGGGAGCGAATCGGCCACCAGGTCAACCCCCGCTGAAAGCACCGGAGGTTGACCTGGTGCCCGGGGAGGGAATCGGCCACCAGGTCAACCCCCGCTGAAAGCACCGGAGGTTGACCTGGTGCCCGGGGAGGGAATCGGCCACCAGGTCAACCCCCGCTGAAAGCACCGGAGGTTGACCTGGTGCCCGGGGAGCGAATCGGCCACCAGGTCAACCCCCGCTGAAAGCACCGGAGGTTGACCTGGTGCCCGGGGAGCGAATGGGCCACCAGGTCAACCCCCGCTGAAAGCAGCGGAGGTTGACCTGGTGCCCGGGGAGCGAATCGGCCACCAGGTCAACCCCCGCTGAAAGCAGCGGAGGTTGACCTGGTGCCCGGGGAGCGAATCGGCCACCAGGTCAACCCCCGCTGAAAGAAGCGGAGGTTGACCTGGTGCCCGGGGAGGGAATCGGCCACCAGGTCAACCCCCGCTGAAAGCAGCGGAGGTTGACCTGGTGCCCGGCGAGCGAATCGGCCACCAGGTCAACCCCCGCTGAAAGCAGCGGAGGTTGACCTGGTGCCCGGGGAGGGAATCGGCCACCAGGTCAACCCCCGCTGAAAGCAGCGGAGGTTGACCTGGTGCCCGGGGAGGGAATCGGCCACCAGGTCAACCCCCGCTGAAAGCAGCGGAGGTTGACCTGGTGCCCGGGGAGCGAATCGGCCACCAGGTCAACCCCCGCTGAAAGAAGCGGAGGTTGACCTGGTGCCCGGGGAGGGAATCGGCCACCAGGTCAACCCCCGCTGAAAGCAGCGGAGGTTGACCTGGTGCCCGGGGAGCGAATCGGCCACCAGGTCAACCCCCGCTGAAAGCAGCGGAGGTTGACCTGGTGCCCGGGGAGGGAATCGGCCACCAGGTCAACCCCCGCTGAAAGCAGCGGCGGTTGACCTGGTGCCCGGGGAGGGAATCGGCCACCAGGTCAACAGGTCAACCCGGTTCCCGGGGGGGAGAGGAAAGGAGGCGGCCGGACCCTCCCGCGAGGGTCACCCTGCCCGCCTCCACCGGCGGCCGGACCCTCCCGCGAGGGTCACCCTGCCCGCCTCCACCGGCGGCCGGACCCTCCCGCGAGGGTCACCCTGCCCGCCGGACCCTCCCGCGAGGGTCACCCGGCACGCCGTCCCAGCGAAGAGGGCCGGCCACCCGGACCCCGCTTTTGGGAACGGACACCAGGTCAACCCGGTTCCCGGGGGGGAGAGGAAAGGAGGCGGCCGGACCCTCCCGCGAGGGTCACCCTGCCCGCCTCCACCGGCGGCCGGACCCTCCCGCGAGGGTCAC
>NW_027439135.1:0-5000 GCF_033958435.1 Carettochelys insculpta
GGGACAGCAGGTCAACCCCGGTCCGAGGCGGGGAGAGAAATTTTCCAAGTCCGGCAGGGACAGCAGGTCAACCCCGGCCGCCGTAGCAGAGGTTGACCTGGTGTCCGATTCGCTCCCCGGGCACCAGGTCAACCTCGGGCGCTTTAGCGGAGGTTGACCTGGTGTCCGATTCGCTCCCCGGGCACCAGGTCAACCTCGGGCGCCTTAGCAGAGGTTGACCTGGTGTCCGATTCGCTCCCCGGGCACCAGGTAAACCGTGGCCGCTTTCAGCGGAGGTTGACCTGGTGGCCGATCCCCTCCTCGGGCTCCAAGTCCGGCAGGGACAGCAGGTGAACCCCGGCCGCTTTAGCAGAGGTTGACCTGGTGTCCGATTCGCTCCCCGGGCACCAGGTAAACCGTGGCCGCTTTCAGCGGAGGTTGACCTGGTGGCCGATCCCCTCCTCGGGCTCCAAGTCCGGCAGGGACAGCAGGTCAACCCCGGCCGCTTTAGCAGAGGTTGACCTGGTGTCCGATTCGCTCCCCGGGCACCAGGTAAACCGTGGCCGCTTTCAGCGGAGGTTGACCTGGTGGCCGATCCCCTCCTCGGGCTCCAAGTCCGGCAGGGACAACAGGTCAACCCCGGTTCCGGGCGGGGAGAGAAAAATTTTCTAAGTCCGGCAGGGACAGCAGGTCAACCCCGGCCGCCGTAGCAGAGGTTGACCTGGTGTCCGATTCGCTCCCCGGGCACCAGGTCAACCTCGGGCGCCTTAGCAGAGGTTGACCTGGTGTCCGATTCGCTCCCCGGGCACCAGGTAAACCGTGGCCGCTTTCAGCGGAGGTTGACCTGGTGGCCGATCCCCTCCTCGGGCTCCAAGTCCGGCAGGGACAGCAGGTGAACCCCGGCCGCTTTAGCAGAGGTTGACCTGGTGTCCGATTCGCTCCCCGGGCACCAGGTAAACCGTGGCCGCTTTCAGCGGAGGTTGACCTGGTGGCCGATCCCCTCCTCGGGCTCCAAGTCCGGCACGGACAGCAGGTCAACCCCGGCCGCTTTAGCAGAGGTTGACCTGGTGTCCGATTCGCTCCCCGGGCACCAGGTAAACCGTGGCCGCTTTCAGCGGAGGTTGACCTGGTGGCCGATCCCCTCCTCGGGCTCCAAGTCCGGCAGGGACAGCAGGTCAACCCCGGCCGCTTTAGCAGAGGTTGACCTGGTGTCCGATTCGCTCCCCGGGCACCAGGTAAACCGTGGCCGCTTTCAGCGGAGGTTGACCTGGTGGCCGATCCCCTCCTCGGGCTCCAAGTCCGGCAGGGACAACAGGTCAACCCCGGTTCCGGGCGGGGAGAGAAAAATTTTCTAAGTCCGGCAGGGACAGCAGGTCAACCCCGGCCGCCGTAGCAGAGGTTGACCTGGTGTCCGATTCGCTCCCCGGGCACCAGGTCAACCTCGGGCGCCTTAGCAGAGGTTGACCTGGTGTCCGATTCGCTCCCCGGGCACCAGGTAAACCGTGGCCGCTTTCAGCGGAGGTTGACCTGGTGGCCGATCCCCTCCTCGGGCTCCAAGTCCGGCAGGGACAGCAGGTGAACCCCGGCCGCTTTAGCAGAGGTTGACCTGGTGTCCGATTCGCTCCCCGGGCACCAGGTAAACCGTGGCCGCTTTCAGCGGAGGTTGACCTGGTGGCCGATCCCCTCCTCGGGCTCCAAGTCCGGCACGGACAGCAGGTCAACCCCGGCCGCTTTAGCAGAGGTTGACCTGGTGTCCGATTCGCTCCCCGGGCACCAGGTAAACCGTGGCCGCTTTCAGCGGAGGTTGACCTGGTGGCCGATCCCCTCCTCGGGCTCCAAGTCCGGCAGGGACAGCAGGTCAACCCCGGCCGCTTCAGCTGAGGTTGACCTGGTGTCCGATTCGCTCCCCGGGCACCAGGTAAACCGTGGCCGCTTTCAGCGGAGGTTGACCTGGTGGCCGATCCCCTCCTGGGGCTCCAAGTCCGGCAGGGACAACAGGTCAACCCCGGTCCCAGGCGGGAGAGAAAAATTTTCTAAGTCCGGCAGGGACAACAGGTCAACCCCGGTTCCGAGCGGGAGAGAAAAATTTTCTAAGTCCGGCAGGGACAACAGGTCAACCCCGGTCCCAGGCGGCAGAGAAAAATTTTCTAAGTCCGGCAGGGACAACAGGTCAACCCCGGTCCCAGGCGGGAGAGAAAAAATTTCTAAGTCCGGCAGGGACAACAGGTCAACCCCGGTCCCAGGCTGGAGAGAAAAATTTTCTAAGTCCGGCAGGGACAGCAGGTCAACCCCGGCCGCTTTAGCAGAGGTTGACCTGGTGTCCGATTCGCTCCCCGGGCACCAGGTCAACCTCTGGCGCTTTAGCAGAGGTTGACCTGGTGTCAGATTCGCTCCCCGGGCACCAGGTCAACCTCGGTCGCTTTAGCAGAGGTTGACCTGGTGTCCGATTCGCTCCCCGGGCACCAGGTAAACCGTGGCCGCTTTCAGCGGAGGTTGACCTGGTGGCCGATCCCCTCCTGGGGCTCCAAGTCCGGCAGGGACAGCAGGTCAACCCCGGTCCCAGGCGGGGAGAGAAAAAATTTCTAAGTCCGGCAGGGACAACAGGTCAACCCCGGTCCCAGGCTGGAGAGAAAAATTTTCCAAGTCCGGCAGGGACAGCAGGTCAACCCCGGCCGCTTCAGCTGAGGTTGACCTGGTGTCCGATTCGCTCCCCGGGCACCAGGTAAACCGTGGCCGCTTTCAGCGGAGGTTTACCTGGTGGCCGATCCCCTCCTCGGGCTCCAAGTCCGGCAGGGACAACAGGTCAACCCCGGTCCCAGGCGGGAGAGAAAAATTTTCTAAGTCCGGCAGGGACAACAGGTCAACCCCGGTTCCGAGCGGGAGAGAAAAATTTTCTAAGTCCGGCAGGGACAACAGGTCAACCCCGGTCCCAGGCGGCAGAGAAAAAATTTCTAAGTCCGGCAGGGACAACAGGTCAACCCCGGTACCGGGCGGGAGAGAAAAAATTTCTAAGTCCGGCAGGGACAACAGGTCAACCCCGGTCCCAGGCGGCAGAGAAAAAATTTCTAAGTCCGGCAGGGACAACAGGTCAACCCCGGTCCCGGGCGGGAGAGAAAAATTTTCTAAGTCCGGCAGGGACAACAGGTCAACCCCGGTCCCAGGCGGCAGAGAAAAAATTTCTAAGTCCGGCAGGGACAACAGGTCAACCCCGGTCCCAGGCGGGAGAGAAAAATTTTCTAAGTCCGGCAGGGACAACAGGTCAACCCCGGTCCCAGGCGGCAGAGAAAAAATTTCTAAGTCCGGCAGGGACAACAGGTCAACCCCGGTACCGGGCGGGAGAGAAAAAATTTCTAAGTCCGGCAGGGACAACAGGTCAACCCCGGTCCCAGGCTGGAGAGAAAAAATTTCTAAGTCCGGCAGGGACAACAGGTCAACCCCGGTCCCAGGCGGCAGAGAAAAAATTTCTAAGTCCGGCAGGGACAACAGGTCAACCCCGGTCCCAGGCGGCAGAGAAAAAATTTCTAAGTCCGGCAGGGACAACAGGTCAACCCCGGTCCCAGGCGGCAGAGAAAAAATTTCTAAGTCCGGCAGGGACAACAGGTCAACCCCGGTCCCAGGCGGGAGAGAAAAATTTTCTAAGTCCGGCAGGGACAACAGGTCAACCCCGGTCCCAGGCGGCAGAGAAAAATTTTCTAAGTCCGGCAGGGACAACAGGTCAACCCCGGTCCCAGGCGGCAGAGAAAAAATTTCTAAGTCCGGCAGGGACAACAGGTCAACCCCGGTCCCAGGCTGGAGAGAAAAAATTTCTAAGTCCGGCAGGGACAACAGGTCAACCCCGGTCCCAGGCGGGAGAGAAAAAATTTCTAAGTCCGGCAGGGACAACAGGTCAACCCCGGTCCCGGGCTGGAGAGAAAAATTTTCTAAGTCCGGCAGGGACAACAGGTCAACCCCGGTCCCGGGCTGGAGAGAAAAAATTTCTAAGTCCGGCAGGGACAACAGGTCAACCCCGGTCCCAGGCGGGAGAGAAAAAATTTCTAAGTCCGGCAGGGACAACAGGTCAACCCCGGTCCCAGGCGGCAGAGAAAAATTTTCTAAGTCCGGCAGGGACAACAGGTCAACCCCGGTCCCAGGCTGGAGAGAAAAAATTTCTAAGTCCGGCAGGGACAACAGGTCAACCCCGGTCCCAGGCGGGAGAGAAAAAATTTCTAAGTCCGGCAGGGACAACAGGTCAACCCCGGTCCCGGGCTGGAGAGAAAAATTTTCTAAGTCCGGCAGGGACAACAGGTCAACCCCGGCCGCTTTAGCGGAGGTTGACCTGGTGTCCGATTCGGTCCCCGGACACCAGGTCAACCTCTGGCGCTTTCAGCGAGGTTGACCTGGTGGCCGGCTGAGCTCTGGAAGTCCGAATGGGGTTGAATTTGACCCGTGCAGCCGACCTAGAGTTCCAGGCGGTCGGCCGCTTTTGTGAGTCGTTCCCGCCTGTTGCCGCTGGGGGACTTTTCACGTATAAGGTTACGACAGGTACCGGGAGAATAGTAAGAGAAGGCTTGTCTGGCTCCAGCCTTTAGAGACGTACACGTGAGAGAGACCGACCGTCGTGTGAAGGCCCTTCCCGGGGACTCGGACGAGGGACCCGGGCGGACGTCTGCGGGGACGTCTGCGGCGGTTCGGGGTGTCGTCTCGGGCCCGATCCTCCGGAGAGGGGGCTCTCGAGGGAGGCTCGGCGCACGTCCGCGGGGACGGCCGCCGGGAGCGAGGCCCCGCTCCTCCTTCCGATCGATGGGGCGCTCGCGGACGAGACGGAGAGGGCCCTTCGCGGGCCGGCACCCTTCCCGCGGCGGGCAGGGATCTCGCCGGTGTTCAGGCGGACCTGGGACCCTGCTCCTCCTTCTCTTCCGCACCCGTGCTTGGAGGGACGTTCCCCGGCAGGGGGGGGACCCCTTCCACCCCACGGGGGCTCGTCGGGCAACGGGCGCGGGCCCGTCCCACGGCCCCCTCGTGCGCTGCGTCCTTGACGGGGC
>NW_027439135.1:17500-22500 GCF_033958435.1 Carettochelys insculpta
ACCGGGACCCAGGGCCTTCCCCGCTCTCAACAACCTCCACCCACGGTCCCCCTCCACCGGGCTTAATAGTCCACAACCGGGTCCCAGGGCCTTCCCCGCTCTCAACAACCTCCACCCACGGTCCCCCTCCACCGGGCTTAATAGTCCACAACCGGGACCCAGGGCCTTCCCCGCTCTCAACAACCTCCACCCACGGTCCCCCTCCACCGGGCTTAATAGTCCACAACCGGGTCCCAGGGCCTTCCCCGCTCTCAACAACCTCCACCCACGGTCCCCCTCCACCGGGCTTAATAGTCCACAACCGAGACCCAGGGCCTTCCCCGCTCTCAACAACCTCCACCCACGGTCCCCCTCCACCGGGCTTAATAGTCCACAACCGGGTCCCAGGGCCTTCCCCGCTCTCAACAACCTCCACCCACGGTCCCCCTCCACCGGGCTTAATAGTCCACAACCGGGACCCAGGGCCTTCCCCGCTCTCAACAACCTCCACCCACGGTCCCCCTCCACCGGGCTTAATAGTCCACAACCGAGACCCAGGGCCTTCCCCGCTCTCAACAACCTCCACCCACGGTCCCCCTCCACCGGGCTTAATAGTCCACAACCGGGACCCAGGGCCTTCCCCGCTCTCAACAACCTCCCCCCACGGTCCCCCTCCACCGGGCTTAATAGTCCACAACCGAGACCCAGGGCCTTCCCCGCTCTCAACAACCTCCACCCACGGTCCCCCTCCACCGGGCTTAATAGTCCACAACCGGGACCCAGGGCCTTCCCCGCTCTCAACAACCTCCACCCACGGTCCCCCTCCACCGGGCTTAATAGTCCACAACCGAGACCCAGGGCCTTCCCCGCTCTCAACAACCTCCACCCACGGTCCCCCTCCACCGGGCTTAATAGTCCACAACCGGGACCCAGGGCCTTCCCCGCTCTCAACAACCTCCCCCCACGGTCCCCCTCCACCGGGCTTAATAGTCCACAACCGAGACCCAGGGCCTTCCCCGCTCTCAACAACCTCCACCCACGGTCCCCCAAGACGCACGTTCCAAGCCTTAACCCTCAGACCATCCACCCCCCGGGCGGGACCCCACACCCACCTGACCCCAACTCACTCCCACCAAAAACACCACCACCGCCACCGCCTCAACGGCCTGCCCCACCCAGCACTCCCACACACACACCTGCCCCACCAACGCTCCACACACGCTTTCTTCCCTCTCCCCGACCCGACCCAAGCCATCGCACCGCACCGGGTGAGGGCCTAAGCTTCCTCGCCCGCCCCCCCGCCCCCGACACGCAGGCAGGCAGAGGGAAAGGCCTCAGCGCCCCCCAGGACCGTCGCGCCGCCTTGGCCTCACGGCTTCCCTGCTCCCGCACGGCAGACACACGCCCCGCTCTACCCCCGCTGGGGCCAAAAGCTGCCTACGGCACCTGGGATTCCCAGGCGGTCACCCATCCAGGTACTAGCCAGGCCCGGGACGGTTTACCTTCCGAGATCGGACGAGATCGGGGGCATTCGGTCCGGTATGGCCGTAGGCCCCCGCCTCCCCGGGCTTTAGCGTCAGCAGCCTGGCCTCAGTCAGCCGGGCCCAAACAATTAACCCGGAGGCCGGGCCGAGGGAAAACTTCCTCCGAGCCGGCCCAAGGGGAAGGGAGGACGAGGACGCCGGGCCCGGGAGGTGACAGGACGTGCACGTCAGACCCGGGAAGCTGTGCGCCCCGAGGTTAACCCCCGGGCCGGGGCGGGGAGAGAAAAATGTTCTAAGTCCGGTAGGGACAGCAGGTCAACCCCGGTCCGAGGCGGGGAGAGAAATTTTCCAAGTCCGGCAGGGACAGCAGGTCAACCCCGGCCGCCGTAGCAGAGGTTGACCTGGTGTCCGATTCGCTCCCCGGGCACCAGGTCAACCTCGGGCGCTTTAGCGGAGGTTGACCTGGTGTCCGATTCGCTCCCCGGGCACCAGGTCAACCTCGGGCGCCTTAGCAGAGGTTGACCTGGTGTCCGATTCGCTCCCCGGGCACCAGGTAAACCGTGGCCGCTTTCAGCGGAGGTTGACCTGGTGGCCGATCCCCTCCTCGGGCTCCAAGTCCGGCAGGGACAGCAGGTGAACCCCGGCCGCTTTAGCAGAGGTTGACCTGGTGTCCGATTCGCTCCCCGGGCACCAGGTAAACCGTGGCCGCTTTCAGCGGAGGTTGACCTGGTGGCCGATCCCCTCCTCGGGCTCCAAGTCCGGCAGGGACAGCAGGTCAACCCCGGCCGCTTTAGCAGAGGTTGACCTGGTGTCCGATTCGCTCCCCGGGCACCAGGTAAACCGTGGCCGCTTTCAGCGGAGGTTGACCTGGTGGCCGATCCCCTCCTCGGGCTCCAAGTCCGGCAGGGACAACAGGTCAACCCCGGTTCCGGGCGGGGAGAGAAAAATTTTCTAAGTCCGGCAGGGACAGCAGGTCAACCCCGGCCGCCGTAGCAGAGGTTGACCTGGTGTCCGATTCGCTCCCCGGGCACCAGGTCAACCTCGGGCGCCTTAGCAGAGGTTGACCTGGTGTCCGATTCGCTCCCCGGGCACCAGGTAAACCGTGGCCGCTTTCAGCGGAGGTTGACCTGGTGGCCGATCCCCTCCTCGGGCTCCAAGTCCGGCAGGGACAGCAGGTGAACCCCGGCCGCTTTAGCAGAGGTTGACCTGGTGTCCGATTCGCTCCCCGGGCACCAGGTAAACCGTGGCCGCTTTCAGCGGAGGTTGACCTGGTGGCCGATCCCCTCCTCGGGCTCCAAGTCCGGCACGGACAGCAGGTCAACCCCGGCCGCTTTAGCAGAGGTTGACCTGGTGTCCGATTCGCTCCCCGGGCACCAGGTAAACCGTGGCCGCTTTCAGCGGAGGTTGACCTGGTGGCCGATCCCCTCCTCGGGCTCCAAGTCCGGCAGGGACAGCAGGTCAACCCCGGCCGCTTTAGCAGAGGTTGACCTGGTGTCCGATTCGCTCCCCGGGCACCAGGTAAACCGTGGCCGCTTTCAGCGGAGGTTGACCTGGTGGCCGATCCCCTCCTCGGGCTCCAAGTCCGGCAGGGACAACAGGTCAACCCCGGTTCCGGGCGGGGAGAGAAAAATTTTCTAAGTCCGGCAGGGACAGCAGGTCAACCCCGGCCGCCGTAGCAGAGGTTGACCTGGTGTCCGATTCGCTCCCCGGGCACCAGGTCAACCTCGGGCGCCTTAGCAGAGGTTGACCTGGTGTCCGATTCGCTCCCCGGGCACCAGGTAAACCGTGGCCGCTTTCAGCGGAGGTTGACCTGGTGGCCGATCCCCTCCTCGGGCTCCAAGTCCGGCAGGGACAGCAGGTGAACCCCGGCCGCTTTAGCAGAGGTTGACCTGGTGTCCGATTCGCTCCCCGGGCACCAGGTAAACCGTGGCCGCTTTCAGCGGAGGTTGACCTGGTGGCCGATCCCCTCCTCGGGCTCCAAGTCCGGCACGGACAGCAGGTCAACCCCGGCCGCTTTAGCAGAGGTTGACCTGGTGTCCGATTCGCTCCCCGGGCACCAGGTAAACCGTGGCCGCTTTCAGCGGAGGTTGACCTGGTGGCCGATCCCCTCCTCGGGCTCCAAGTCCGGCAGGGACAGCAGGTCAACCCCGGCCGCTTCAGCTGAGGTTGACCTGGTGTCCGATTCGCTCCCCGGGCACCAGGTAAACCGTGGCCGCTTTCAGCGGAGGTTGACCTGGTGGCCGATCCCCTCCTGGGGCTCCAAGTCCGGCAGGGACAACAGGTCAACCCCGGTCCCAGGCGGGAGAGAAAAATTTTCTAAGTCCGGCAGGGACAACAGGTCAACCCCGGTTCCGAGCGGGAGAGAAAAATTTTCTAAGTCCGGCAGGGACAACAGGTCAACCCCGGTCCCAGGCGGCAGAGAAAAATTTTCTAAGTCCGGCAGGGACAACAGGTCAACCCCGGTCCCAGGCGGGAGAGAAAAAATTTCTAAGTCCGGCAGGGACAACAGGTCAACCCCGGTCCCAGGCTGGAGAGAAAAATTTTCTAAGTCCGGCAGGGACAGCAGGTCAACCCCGGCCGCTTTAGCAGAGGTTGACCTGGTGTCCGATTCGCTCCCCGGGCACCAGGTCAACCTCTGGCGCTTTAGCAGAGGTTGACCTGGTGTCAGATTCGCTCCCCGGGCACCAGGTCAACCTCGGTCGCTTTAGCAGAGGTTGACCTGGTGTCCGATTCGCTCCCCGGGCACCAGGTAAACCGTGGCCGCTTTCAGCGGAGGTTGACCTGGTGGCCGATCCCCTCCTGGGGCTCCAAGTCCGGCAGGGACAGCAGGTCAACCCCGGTCCCAGGCGGGGAGAGAAAAAATTTCTAAGTCCGGCAGGGACAACAGGTCAACCCCGGTCCCAGGCTGGAGAGAAAAATTTTCCAAGTCCGGCAGGGACAGCAGGTCAACCCCGGCCGCTTCAGCTGAGGTTGACCTGGTGTCCGATTCGCTCCCCGGGCACCAGGTAAACCGTGGCCGCTTTCAGCGGAGGTTTACCTGGTGGCCGATCCCCTCCTCGGGCTCCAAGTCCGGCAGGGACAACAGGTCAACCCCGGTCCCAGGCGGGAGAGAAAAATTTTCTAAGTCCGGCAGGGACAACAGGTCAACCCCGGTTCCGAGCGGGAGAGAAAAATTTTCTAAGTCCGGCAGGGACAACAGGTCAACCCCGGTCCCAGGCGGCAGAGAAAAAATTTCTAAGTCCGGCAGGGACAACAGGTCAACCCCGGTACCGGGCGGGAGAGAAAAAATTTCTAAGTCCGGCAGGGACAACAGGTCAACCCCGGTCCCAGGCGGCAGAGAAAAAATTTCTAAGTCCGGCAGGGACAACAGGTCAACCCCGGTCCCGGGCGGGAGAGAAAAATTTTCTAAGTCCGGCAGGGACAACAGGTCAACCCCGGTCCCAGGCGGCAGAGAAAAAATTTCTAAGTCCGGCAGGGACAACAGGTCAACCCCGGTCCCAGGCGGGAGAGAAAAATTTTCTAAGTCCGGCAGGGACA
>NW_027439136.1:0-10000 GCF_033958435.1 Carettochelys insculpta
CTAACCCTAACCCTAACCCTAACCCTAACCCTAACCCTAACCCTAACCCTAACCCTAACCCTAACCCTAACCCTAACCCTAACCCTAACCCTAACCCTAACCCTAACCCTAACCCTAACCCTAACCCTAACCCTAACCCTAACCCTAACCCTAACCCTAACCCTAACCCTAACCCTAACCCTAACCCTAACCCTAACCCTAACCCTAACCCTAACCCTAACCCTAACCCTAACCCTAACCCTAACCCTAACCCTAACCCTAACCCTAACCCTAACCCTAACCCTAACCCTAACCCTAACCCTAACCCTAACCCTAACCCTAACCCTAACCCTAACCCTAACCCTAACCCTAACCCTAACCCTAACCCTAACCCTAACCCTAACCCTAACCCTAACCCTAACCCTAACCCTAACCCTAACCCTAACCCTAACCCTAACCCTAACCCTAACCCTAACCCTAACCCTAACCCTAACCCTAACCCTAACCCTAACCCTAACCCTAACCCTAACCCTAACCCTAACCCTAACCCTAACCCTAACCCTAACCCTAACCCTAACCCTAACCCTAACCCTAACCCTAACCCTAACCCTAACCCTAACCCTAACCCTAACCCTAACCCTAACCCTAACCCTAACCCTAACCCTAACCCTAACCCTAACCCTAACCCTAACCCTAACCCTAACCCTAACCCTAACCCTAACCCTAACCCTAACCCTAACCCTAACCCTAACCCTAACCCTAACCCTAACCCTAACCCTAACCCTAACCCTAACCCTAACCCTAACCCTAACCCTAACCCTAACCCTAACCCTAACCCTAACCCTAACCCTAACCCTAACCCTAACCCTAACCCTAACCCTAACCCTAACCCTAACCCTAACCCTAACCCTAACCCTAACCCTAACCCTAACCCTAACCCTAACCCTAACCCTAACCCTAACCCTAACCCTAACCCTAACCCTAACCCTAACCCTAACCCTAACCCTAACCCTAACCCTAACCCTAACCCTAACCCTAACCCTAACCCTAACCCTAACCCTAACCCTAACCCTAACCCTAACCCTAACCCTAACCCTAACCCTAACCCTAACCCTAACCCTAACCCTAACCCTAACCCTAACCCTAACCCTAACCCTAACCCTAACCCTAACCCTAACCCTAACCCTAACCCTAACCCTAACCCTAACCCTAACCCTAACCCTAACCCTAACCCTAACCCTAACCCTAACCCTAACCCTAACCCTAACCCTAACCCTAACCCTAACCCTAACCCTAACCCTAACCCTAACCCTAACCCTAACCCTAACCCTAACCCTAACCCTAACCCTAACCCTAACCCTAACCCTAACCCTAACCCTAACCCTAACCCTAACCCTAACCCTAACCCTAACCCTAACCCTAACCCTAACCCTAACCCTAACCCTAACCCTAACCCTAACCCTAACCCTAACCCTAACCCTAACCCTAACCCTAACCCTAACCCTAACCCTAACCCTAACCCTAACCCTAACCCTAACCCTAACCCTAACCCTAACCCTAACCCTAACCCTAACCCTAACCCTAACCCTAACCCTAACCCTAACCCTAACCCTAACCCTAACCCTAACCCTAACCCTAACCCTAACCCTAACCCTAACCCTAACCCTAACCCTAACCCTAACCCTAACCCTAACCCTAACCCTAACCCTAACCCTAACCCTAACCCTAACCCTAACCCTAACCCTAACCCTAACCCTAACCCTAACCCTAACCCTAACCCTAACCCTAACCCTAACCCTAACCCTAACCCTAACCCTAACCCTAACCCTAACCCTAACCCTAACCCTAACCCTAACCCTAACCCTAACCCTAACCCTAACCCTAACCCTAACCCTAACCCTAACCCTAACCCTAACCCTAACCCTAACCCTAACCCTAACCCTAACCCTAACCCTAACCCTAACCCTAACCCTAACCCTAACCCTAACCCTAACCCTAACCCTAACCCTAACCCTAACCCTAACCCTAACCCTAACCCTAACCCTAACCCTAACCCTAACCCTAACCCTAACCCTAACCCTAACCCTAACCCTAACCCTAACCCTAACCCTAACCCTAACCCTAACCCTAACCCTAACCCTAACCCTAACCCTAACCCTAACCCTAACCCTAACCCTAACCCTAACCCTAACCCTAACCCTAACCCTAACCCTAACCCTAACCCTAACCCTAACCCTAACCCTAACCCTAACCCTAACCCTAACCCTAACCCTAACCCTAACCCTAACCCTAACCCTAACCCTAACCCTAACCCTAACCCTAACCCTAACCCTAACCCTAACCCTAACCCTAACCCTAACCCTAACCCTAACCCTAACCCTAACCCTAACCCTAACCCTAACCCTAACCCTAACCCTAACCCTAACCCTAACCCTAACCCTAACCCTAACCCTAACCCTAACCCTAACCCTAACCCTAACCCTAACCCTAACCCTAACCCTAACCCTAACCCTAACCCTAACCCTAACCCTAACCCTAACCCTAACCCTAACCCTAACCCTAACCCTAACCCTAACCCTAACCCTAACCCTAACCCTAACCCTAACCCTAACCCTAACCCTAACCCTAACCCTAACCCTAACCCTAACCCTAACCCTAACCCTAACCCTAACCCTAACCCTAACCCTAACCCTAACCCTAACCCTAACCCTAACCCTAACCCTAACCCTAACCCTAACCCTAACCCTAACCCTAACCCTAACCCTAACCCTAACCCTAACCCTAACCCTAACCCTAACCCTAACCCTAACCCTAACCCTAACCCTAACCCTAACCCTAACCCTAACCCTAACCCTAACCCTAACCCTAACCCTAACCCTAACCCTAACCCTAACCCTAACCCTAACCCTAACCCTAACCCTAACCCTAACCCTAACCCTAACCCTAACCCTAACCCTAACCCTAACCCTAACCCTAACCCTAACCCTAACCCTAACCCTAACCCTAACCCTAACCCTAACCCTAACCCTAACCCTAACCCTAACCCTAACCCTAACCCTAACCCTAACCCTAACCCTAACCCTAACCCTAACCCTAACCCTAACCCTAACCCTAACCCTAACCCTAACCCTAACCCTAACCCTAACCCTAACCCTAACCCTAACCCTAACCCTAACCCTAACCCTAACCCTAACCCTAACCCTAACCCTAACCCTAACCCTAACCCTAACCCTAACCCTAACCCTAACCCTAACCCTAACCCTAACCCTAACCCTAACCCTAACCCTAACCCTAACCCTAACCCTAACCCTAACCCTAACCCTAACCCTAACCCTAACCCTAACCCTAACCCTAACCCTAACCCTAACCCTAACCCTAACCCTAACCCTAACCCTAACCCTAACCCTAACCCTAACCCTAACCCTAACCCTAACCCTAACCCTAACCCTAACCCTAACCCTAACCCTAACCCTAACCCTAACCCTAACCCTAACCCTAACCCTAACCCTAACCCTAACCCTAACCCTAACCCTAACCCTAACCCTAACCCTAACCCTAACCCTAACCCTAACCCTAACCCTAACCCTAACCCTAACCCTAACCCTAACCCTAACCCTAACCCTAACCCTAACCCTAACCCTAACCCTAACCCTAACCCTAACCCTAACCCTAACCCTAACCCTAACCCTAACCCTAACCCTAACCCTAACCCTAACCCTAACCCTAACCCTAACCCTAACCCTAACCCTAACCCTAACCCTAACCCTAACCCTAACCCTAACCCTAACCCTAACCCTAACCCTAACCCTAACCCTAACCCTAACCCTAACCCTAACCCTAACCCTAACCCTAACCCTAACCCTAACCCTAACCCTAACCCTAACCCTAACCCTAACCCTAACCCTAACCCTAACCCTAACCCTAACCCTAACCCTAACCCTAACCCTAACCCTAACCCTAACCCTAACCCTAACCCTAACCCTAACCCTAACCCTAACCCTAACCCTAACCCTAACCCTAACCCTAACCCTAACCCTAACCCTAACCCTAACCCTAACCCTAACCCTAACCCTAACCCTAACCCTAACCCTAACCCTAACCCTAACCCTAACCCTAACCCTAACCCTAACCCTAACCCTAACCCTAACCCTAACCCTAACCCTAACCCTAACCCTAACCCTAACCCTAACCCTAACCCTAACCCTAACCCTAACCCTAACCCTAACCCTAACCCTAACCCTAACCCTAACCCTAACCCTAACCCTAACCCTAACCCTAACCCTAACCCTAACCCTAACCCTAACCCTAACCCTAACCCTAACCCTAACCCTAACCCTAACCCTAACCCTAACCCTAACCCTAACCCTAACCCTAACCCTAACCCTAACCCTAACCCTAACCCTAACCCTAACCCTAACCCTAACCCTAACCCTAACCCTAACCCTAACCCTAACCCTAACCCTAACCCTAACCCTAACCCTAACCCTAACCCTAACCCTAACCCTAACCCTAACCCTAACCCTAACCCTAACCCTAACCCTAACCCTAACCCTAACCCTAACCCTAACCCTAACCCTAACCCTAACCCTAACCCTAACCCTAACCCTAACCCTAACCCTAACCCTAACCCTAACCCTAACCCTAACCCTAACCCTAACCCTAACCCTAACCCTAACCCTAACCCTAACCCTAACCCTAACCCTAACCCTAACCCTAACCCTAACCCTAACCCTAACCCTAACCCTAACCCTAACCCTAACCCTAACCCTAACCCTAACCCTAACCCTAACCCTAACCCTAACCCTAACCCTAACCCTAACCCTAACCCTAACCCTAACCCTAACCCTAACCCTAACCCTAACCCTAACCCTAACCCTAACCCTAACCCTAACCCTAACCCTAACCCTAACCCTAACCCTAACCCTAACCCTAACCCTAACCCTAACCCTAACCCTAACCCTAACCCTAACCCTAACCCTAACCCTAACCCTAACCCTAACCCTAACCCTAACCCTAACCCTAACCCTAACCCTAACCCTAACCCTAACCCTAACCCTAACCCTAACCCTAACCCTAACCCTAACCCTAACCCTAACCCTAACCCTAACCCTAACCCTAACCCTAACCCTAACCCTAACCCTAACCCTAACCCTAACCCTAACCCTAACCCTAACCCTAACCCTAACCCTAACCCTAACCCTAACCCTAACCCTAACCCTAACCCTAACCCTAACCCTAACCCTAACCCTAACCCTAACCCTAACCCTAACCCTAACCCTAACCCTAACCCTAACCCTAACCCTAACCCTAACCCTAACCCTAACCCTAACCCTAACCCTAACCCTAACCCTAACCCTAACCCTAACCCTAACCCTAACCCTAACCCTAACCCTAACCCTAACCCTAACCCTAACCCTAACCCTAACCCTAACCCTAACCCTAACCCTAACCCTAACCCTAACCCTAACCCTAACCCTAACCCTAACCCTAACCCTAACCCTAACCCTAACCCTAACCCTAACCCTAACCCTAACCCTAACCCTAACCCTAACCCTAACCCTAACCCTAACCCTAACCCTAACCCTAACCCTAACCCTAACCCTAACCCTAACCCTAACCCTAACCCTAACCCTAACCCTAACCCTAACCCTAACCCTAACCCTAACCCTAACCCTAACCCTAACCCTAACCCTAACCCTAACCCTAACCCTAACCCTAACCCTAACCCTAACCCTAACCCTAACCCTAACCCTAACCCTAACCCTAACCCTAACCCTAACCCTAACCCTAACCCTAACCCTAACCCTAACCCTAACCCTAACCCTAACCCTAACCCTAACCCTAACCCTAACCCTAACCCTAACCCTAACCCTAACCCTAACCCTAACCCTAACCCTAACCCTAACCCTAACCCTAACCCTAACCCTAACCCTAACCCTAACCCTAACCCTAACCCTAACCCTAACCCTAACCCTAACCCTAACCCTAACCCTAACCCTAACCCTAACCCTAACCCTAACCCTAACCCTAACCCTAACCCTAACCCTAACCCTAACCCTAACCCTAACCCTAACCCTAACCCTAACCCTAACCCTAACCCTAACCCTAACCCTAACCCTAACCCTAACCCTAACCCTAACCCTAACCCTAACCCTAACCCTAACCCTAACCCTAACCCTAACCCTAACCCTAACCCTAACCCTAACCCTAACCCTAACCCTAACCCTAACCCTAACCCTAACCCTAACCCTAACCCTAACCCTAACCCTAACCCTAACCCTAACCCTAACCCTAACCCTAACCCTAACCCTAACCCTAACCCTAACCCTAACCCTAACCCTAACCCTAACCCTAACCCTAACCCTAACCCTAACCCTAACCCTAACCCTAACCCTAACCCTAACCCTAACCCTAACCCTAACCCTAACCCTAACCCTAACCCTAACCCTAACCCTAACCCTAACCCTAACCCTAACCCTAACCCTAACCCTAACCCTAACCCTAACCCTAACCCTAACCCTAACCCTAACCCTAACCCTAACCCTAACCCTAACCCTAACCCCTAACCCTAACCCTAACCCTAACCCTAACCCTAACCCTAACCCTAACCCTAACCCTAACCCTAACCCTAACCCTAACCCTAACCCTAACCCTAACCCTAACCCTAACCCTAACCCTAACCCTAACCCTAACCCTAACCCTAACCCTAACCCTAACCCTAACCCTAACCCTAACCCTAACCCTAACCCTAACCCTAACCCTAACCCTAACCCTAACCCTAACCCTAACCCTAACCCTAACCCTAACCCTAACCCTAACCCTAACCCTAACCCTAACCCTAACCCTAACCCTAACCCTAACCCTAACCCTAACCCTAACCCTAACCCTAACCCTAACCCTAACCCTAACCCTAACCCTAACCCTAACCCTAACCCTAACCCTAACCCTAACCCTAACCCTAACCCTAACCCTAACCCTAACCCTAACCCTAACCCTAACCCTAACCCTAACCCTAACCCTAACCCTAACCCTAACCCTAACCCTAACCCTAACCCTAACCCTATCCCTAACCCTAACCCTAACCCTAACCCTAACCCTAACCCTAACCCTAACCCTAACCCTAACCCTAACCCTAACCCTAACCCTAACCCTAACCCTAACCCTAACCCTAACCCTAACCCTAACCCTAACCCTAACCCTAACCCTAACCCTAACCCTAACCCTAACCCTAACCCTAACCCTAACCCTAACCCTAACCCTAACCCTAACCCTAACCCTAACCCTAACCCTAACCCTAACCCTAACCCTAACCCTAACCCTAACCCTAACCCTAACCCTAACCCTAACCCTAACCCTAACCCTAACCCTAACCCTAACCCTAACCCTAACCCTAACCCTAACCCTAACCCTAACCCTAACCCTAACCCTAACCCTAACCCTAACCCTAACCCTAACCCTAACCCTAACCCTAACCCTAACCCTAACCCTAACCCTAACCCTAACCCTAACCCTAACCCTAACCCTAACCCTAACCCTAACCCTAACCCTAACCCTAACCCTAACCCTAACCCTAACCCTAACCCTAACCCTAACCCTAACCCTAACCCTAACCCTAACCCTAACCCTAACCCTAACCCTAACCCTAACCCTAACCCTAACCCTAACCCTAACCCTAACCCTAACCCTAACCCTAACCCTAACCCTAACCCTAACCCTAACCCTAACCCTAACCCTAACCCTAACCCTAACCCTAACCCTAACCCTAACCCTAACCCTAACCCTAACCCTAACCCTAACCCTAACCCTAACCCTAACCCTAACCCTAACCCTAACCCTAACCCTAACCCTAACCCTAACCCTAACCCTAACCCTAACCCTAACCCTAACCCTAACCCTAACCCTAACCCTAACCCTAACCCTAACCCTAACCCTAACCCTAACCCTAACCCTAACCCTAACCCTAACCCTAACCCTAACCCTAACCCTAACCCTAACCCTAACCCTAACCCTAACCCTAACCCTAACCCTAACCCTAACCCTAACCCTAACCCTAACCCTAACCCTAACCCTAACCCTAACCCTAACCCTAACCCTAACCCTAACCCTAACCCTAACCCTAACCCTAACCCTAACCCTAACCCTAACCCTAACCCTAACCCTAACCCTAACCCTAACCCTAACCCTAACCCTAACCCTAACCCTAACCCTAACCCTAACCCTAACCCTAACCCTAACCCTAACCCTAACCCTAACCCTAACCCTAACCCTAACCCTAACCCTAACCCTAACCCTAACCCTAACCCTAACCCTAACCCTAACCCTAACCCTAACCCTAACCCTAACCCTAACCCTAACCCTAACCCTAACCCTAACCCTAACCCTAACCCTAACCCTAACCCTAACCCTAACCCTAACCCTAACCCTAACCCTAACCCTAACCCTAACCCTAACCCTAACCCTAACCCTAACCCTAACCCTAACCCTAACCCTAACCCTAACCCTAACCCTAACCCTAACCCTAACCCTAACCCTAACCCTAACCCTAACCCTAACCCTAACCCTAACCCTAACCCTAACCCTAACCCTAACCCTAACCCTAACCCTAACCCTAACCCTAACCCTAACCCTAACCCTAACCCTAACCCTAACCCTAACCCTAACCCTAACCCTAACCCTAACCCTAACCCTAACCCTAACCCTAACCCTAACCCTAACCCTAACCCTAACCCTAACCCTAACCCTAACCCTAACCCTAACCCTAACCCTAACCCTAACCCTAACCCTAACCCTAACCCTAACCCTAACCCTAACCCTAACCCTAACCCTAACCCTAACCCTAACCCTAACCCTAACCCTAACCCTAACCCTAACCCTAACCCTAACCCTAACCCTAACCCTAACCCTAACCCTAACCCTAACCCTAACCCTAACCCTAACCCTAACCCTAACCCTAACCCTAACCCTAACCCTAACCCTAACCCTAACCCTAACCCTAACCCTAACCCTAACCCTAACCCTAACCCTAACCCTAACCCTAACCCTAACCCTAACCCTAACCCTAACCCTAACCCTAACCCTAACCCTAACCCTAACCCTAACCCTAACCCTAACCCTAACCCTAACCCTAACCCTAACCCTAACCCTAACCCTAACCCTAACCCTAACCCTAACCCTAACCCTAACCCTAACCCTAACCCTAACCCTAACCCTAACCCTAACCCTAACCCTAACCCTAACCCTAACCCTAACCCTAACCCTAACCCTAACCCTAACCCTAACCCTAACCCTAACCCTAACCCTAACCCTAACCCTAACCCTAACCCTAACCCTAACCCTAACCCTAACCCTAACCCTAACCCTAACCCTAACCCTAACCCTAACCCTAACCTAACCCTAACCCTAACCCTAACCCTAACCCTAACCCTAACCCTAACCCTAACCCTAACCCTAACCCTAACCCTAACCCTAACCCTAACCCTAACCCTAACCCTAACCCTAACCCTAACCCTAACCCTAACCCTAACCCTAACCCTAACCCTAACCCTAACCCTAACCCTAACCCTAACCCTAACCCTAACCCTAACCCTAACCCTAACCCTAACCCTAACCCTAACCCTAACCCTAACCCTAACCCTAACCCTAACCCTAACCCTAACCCTAACCCTAACCCTAACCCTAACCCTAACCCTAACCCTAACCCTAACCCTAACCCTAACCCTAACCCTAACCCTAACCCTAACCCTAACCCTAACCCTAACCCTAACCCTAACCCTAACCCTAACCCTAACCCTAACCCTAACCCTAACCCTAACCCTAACCCTAACCCTAACCCTAACCCTAACCCTAACCCTAACCCTAACCCTAACCCTAACCCTAACCCTAACCCTAACCCTAACCCTAACCCTAACCCTAACCCTAACCCTAACCCTAACCCTAACCCTAACCCTAACCCTAACCCTAACCCTAACCCTAACCCTAACCCTAACCCTAACCCTAACCCTAACCCTAACCCTAACCCTAA
>NW_027439137.1:0-26987 GCF_033958435.1 Carettochelys insculpta
GTCACTTTTTGCACACTCGTTGCACGCTTGCTGCTGGCCCTCGTGCACGGCCGCTTGTTACGCACGGTTCACTCAATGCACGACCACTCACGAGAGCACATTGCACGAGTGCTCGTGGCGGAGGCTCCTGCTTTTGCTGCACAACTGCTCATTGCAGCGTCACTCTTTGCACACTTATTCTCCTAGGCACACAGGGCCCACTCATTGCACAGAGGCTTGTTTCTCCCCTTTGCACAATTGCTCCTTGCACACTCACTATCACAGTCCCTCGTGCCGCATACATAAGAGGCCCTTGCACCGTTGCTTGTGCCTCCCTGTCGCACAATCACTTCTTGCACACTGATTATCACAATCCCCATGCCACACACGCATGAGAGTTCCTTGCACGGTCGCTCATTCCTTCCTGTTGCACAATCACTCCTTGCACACTGACTATCACAGTCCCTTGTGCCGCACACGCATGAGAGTTCCTTGCACGGTCGCTCATTCCTTCCCGTTGCACAATCACTCCTTGCACACTTGTTATCCCAGTCCCTTGCACCGCACACTCCTAAGAGTCCCTTGCACGCTCGCTCCTTCCTCCCCCCTGCACGATCGCTCACCACTGCTTCCGTCACGAGCTCCTTGCAGTCACCCCGCGCCCGCTCACGCCCCCTCTGCCCCCATGCCAGGGTGAACGACAGCATCCTGTTTGTGAACGACGTGGATGTGCGGGAGGTGACGCACAGCATGGCGGTGGAGGCCCTGAAGGAGGCCGGCTGCATCGTGCGCCTGTACGTCATGCGGCGGAAGGCGCTGGCCGAGAAGGTCATGGAGGTGAAGCTGATCAAGGGGCCCAAAGGTCAGCGCGCCCGGCGGCTTCCAACCCCCCTTTGGGCGCCCCCAGGAATGCCCTGGGCCGGGGTACCCCCTCGCCTTTCCCCAGCACTTAAGCTCCGCCCTCTCAGGTAGCCCCTCCCTCTGCCTAAGCCCCTCCCTCGAGTGTTCTCCTGCCACGAGGCCCCTCTCCCAACTCCCTCTGCTAAGCCCCTCCCTCGGGCTCCTCCCCCTCAGTTAAGCCCCTCCCCCTTCAGGGCCCCCTGCTCAGGTGTGTCCCGCCCCAACTCCACCTGCTCCCACTCCAGTTTTCCCTTCCCTTAAGCCCCTCCCCCTCGGTTAAGCCCCTCCCCAACCCCTCGTGGCACTAAGCCCCTCCTCCTGGCTCCACCCCTCTGTTAAGCCCCTCCCTCACCCTCCTAAGCCCCTCCTGCTGGCTCCACCCCCTGTTAAGCCCCTCCCTCTGCCTGAGCCCTCTCCCCTGCCAATCACCTCCCCAGAGGGGCCCCCACCCCCCGATCAGTACTGCCCCCCCCCGACTCTCTCTCCCCTCCCCACTGTGCGTTGCAGGCCTGGGCTTCAGCATCGCCGGGGGCGTGGGGAACCAGCACATCCCTGGCGACAACAGTATCTACGTCACCAAGATCATCGAGGGGGGCGCGGCCCACAAGGACGGGCGTCTCCAGATCGGGGACAAGATCCTGGCCGTGAGTCAGCCGTCGCCCCCCCACCCCGCCGGGGGGGCAGGGGGAGGGGCTTAGCGGGGGAAGGGGAGGAGCTTAAGGGGAGGGGAGGGGCTTAGTGCAGCAAGAGAGACTTATTGGAGGGGAGGGGCTTAGTGGGGTAGGAGGGGCTTTGTGAAGAGAGGGGAGGGGCTTAGTGGAGTGGGAGGGGCTTAGTGGTGGGAGGGGAGAGGCTTAGTTGGGTAGGATGGGCTTAGTGAAGAAAGGGGAGGGGCTTAGTGAAGTGGGAGGGCTGTAGCATAGGGAGGGGAGGGGCTTAGTGGTGCAGGAGGGACTTATTGGAGGGGAGGGGCTTAGTGGGGTAGGACGGGCTTAGTGAAGAGAGGGGAGGGGCTTAGTGGTGCAGGAGGGACTTATTGGAGGGGAGGGGCTTAGTGGGGTAGGACGGGCTTAGTGAAGAGAGGGGAGGGGCTTAGTGGAGTGGGAGGGGCTTAGTGGAGGGAGGGGAGGGGCTTAGAGGGTGGGAGGGCCTTAAGGGGGGGCAAAGCTGAGAGGGAGGGGCCTACCCAAGGGGAGGGGCCTAATGGGAAGGAAGGGATGGGTTTAGCAGAGTGGGAGGGGCTAGTAGAGAGAGGGGCTTAGCTGAGGGGGAGGGGCCAGGGGAGGGGATTACGGGAGCAGAGGGCATGGGGGTGGGGCTTAGCTGGGTGGGCGGGGTTTAGCGCAGGGAGGGGCGAGCTGGGGAGGGAGCTCATGGCTGGAGGAAACTCAGGGGGAGGCGCTTAGCGGAGTGGGTGGAGCCGAAGGGAGGGGGCGTGGCTCTAGCCGAGTGGGAGGGGCTCAGTCCTGGCCTTGGCGGGTGCTGAGCTGGGCGGGGGGGTGTCCCCCGTGGGGCCCACCTCTCCCATGTCCCCGCCCCCCCAGGTGAACAACGTGAGCCTGGAGGACGTGATGCATGAGGACGCGGTGGCTGCGCTGAAGAACACCTACGACGTGGTCTACCTGAAGGTGGCGAAGCCGACCAACGTGTACCTCAACGACTCCTACGCCCCACCGGACATCACCACCTGTGAGCGGCGCCGGGGCCGGCGGGGTCCTTCTCCCCTGGCTGGCAGGGCTGGGCTCAGGGCAGCAGTAGGGGGCGCTGTGGGGCAGGGCTGGGCCCAGGGCAGCACTAGGGGGCGCTGTGGGGCAGGGAGTGGGACAGGGCTGGGCTCAGGGCAGCAGTAGGGGGCGCTGTGGGGCAGGGCTGGGCCCAGGGCAGCCCTAGGGGGCGCTGTGGGGCTGGGAGTGGGGCAGGGCTGGGCTCAGGGCAGCGCTAGGGGGCGCTGTGGGGCAGGGAGTGGGGCAGGGCTGGGCCCAGGGCAGCGCTAGGGGGCGCTGTGGGGCAGGGAGTGGGGCAGGGCTGGGCCCAGGGCAGCGCTAGGGGGCGCTGTGGGGCAGGGAGTGGGGCAGGGCTGGGCCCAGGGCAGCGCTAGGGGGCACTGTGGGGCAGGGAGTGGGGCAGGGCTGGGCTCAGGGCAGCAGTAGGGGGTGCTGTGGGGCAGGGAGTGGGACAGGGCTGGGCCCAGGGCAGCGCTAGGGGGAGCTGTGGGGCAGGGAGTGGGACAGGGCTGGGCCCAGGGCAGCGCTAGGGGGCACTGTGGGGCAGGGAGTGGGGCAGGGCTGGGCTCAGGGCAGCAGTAGGGGGTGCTGTGGGGCAGGGAGTGAGACAGGGCTGGGCCCAGGGCAGCGCTAGGGGGAGCTGTGGGGCAGGGAGTGGAGCAGGGCTGGGCTCAGGGCAGCGCTAGGGGGCACTGTGGGGCAGGGAGTGGGGCAGGGCTGGGCTCAGGGCAGCGCTAGGGGGCGCTGTGGGGCAGGGCTGGGCCCAGGGCAGCGCTAGGGGACGCTGTGGGGCAGGGAGTGGAGCAGGGCTGGGCTCAGGGCAGCGGTAGGGGGTGCTGTGGGACAGGGCTGCCCATGGCGGCGCTAGGGGGGTGCTGTGGGGCAGAACCCCTCCATGAACGGCTGCCCCGCCCCAGCAGCGGCCGCCTCTCAGGTATTAACCCCTTCTCTCCTGCAGCATACTCCCAACACCTGGACAATGAAATCAGCCACCAGAGCTACCTGGGGACCGACTACCCGCAAGCCATGACCCCCACCTCACCCCGTCGCTATTCCCCCATACCCAAGGAGATGATGGGGGAGGAGGACATTCCCAGGTGAGCGCATCCCCTGCCTGTCCCCCCGGGGGGGCCACGGGATACAGAGGTCATCCCCTTTGCGGCTGCTTTGCGCCTTTCATCCCCCAGGGCTGCACACGGTTGTTGGGCTGAAATGTCAGGCACCGGAGTGCTGGGAGAAGGACAGGGGAGGCGTAAAAGCAACAGGCGCCCAAGTAAAGGACCACCACAGCCTGACCGATGGGGCTACCAGGAATACAACCATAATATATACCCTGGCAGGTCACATACAGGCACACGCTGTAATATACAGTCACGCAGATAACATACAGTCGCTTGCTGCACCGTACAGGCACACAGGATACGTACAACCGCACTCCATAATATACAGGCTCACAGATAACGTACACTCGCTTGCCATAACGTACAGACATACAGGATACATACAGGTACACTCCGTAATATGCAGGAACACAAATAACGTACAGTCGCTCACTGTGACATGCAGGCACACAGGTTACGTACAGCCGCATTCTGTAATATACAGACACACTGATAATGGACAGGCACTTGCCATAACATACAGGCACACAAGTTACATACAACCACACTCCACAATATACAGGTGCACAGATAACGTACAGTTGCTTGCCATAAGATACAGGCACACAACTTACATACAACCACAATACATAATATACAGGCACACAGATAGTATACACTCGCTTGCCATAACATACAGGCACAGAAGTTACATACAACCACACTCCATAATATACAGGCGCACAGATAATGTACAGTTGCTTGCCATAACGTACAGGCACACAAGCTACATACAACCCCACTCTATAATATACCGGTGTACAGATAATGTACAGTCCCTTGCTGTGACATACAGGCACACACGTTGCATATAGTCACACTCTGTAATATACAGGCGTACTGCTAATGTACAGTTGCTTGCCGTAATATGCAGGCACACAGGTTACATACAGCCACACTCCGTAATGTACAGGCGCACAGATATTTTACAGCCATTCCCCATAGCATACAGCCACATGGATTTCATGCAGCTACACTCCATAATATATAAGCAGACCGATTAACGTTCGGTCCTCACCGTAACCTACAGTTGGACAGGAAACGTCACCGTGTACCGTAATAGGCAAATGCACTGGCAAGGTACAACCACATACTGTAACGTACAAGCTCACACGCCGGAAACAGGTGACACAGAGGTGCACAAAAAACAGGCAGGAAACTCACCTGTTTGTTATGTGGTTCTCAGTATGTCAGTCGGTTTCCTGCCTGACATACCGAGAACCACGTAACAAACAGGCGATGAGGTAAGCTACAGGCGCACACGTGCTGCTCAGAACATACAGCTGCGTACAGGCAGACACGTGAAGCCACTCAGGTGACTTGCCTGCTACCATGCACCGTGGAGGCGTCTGGGTGTTGTACAGGCGGTGAGACCGGGGTACGTGACCACCGCCTGTAACAGGTGCCTGTCGAGGCTACAAGCACGCAGATAAGCGACAGGCGCCCTGGTGTCGCACACAGCTCTTCCAGCCGGGTGCTGAAAGACAGGCAGACCGGCTCATTCCCACGGTGGCGGTGTAGCCATCCCCTACAGGCGAAGGGGCGTTGCTGGGGTTCCCGGGGAGCGTGTGGAGGTGCTTGGGCTGTGGAGTTTCAGGAGCAGGTTGATCCTGGCTGGCTTGCCAGAAGCTGTTCCCTGAACGGCGCCGCCCGCCCTGGGGGTTCTCTGACCGCTTTGCCCCGACCTGACCGTAGGGAACCCCGCCGGATCATCATCCACCGCGGCTCGACAGGCCTGGGATTCAACATCGTGGGGGGAGAGGACGGGGAAGGGATCTTCATCTCCTTCATCTTAGCCGGCGGACCGGCCGACCTCAGTGGGGAGCTCAGGAAAGGGGACCAGATCCTCTCGGTAAGAACCCACCCAACTGAGCCGGCCAGTCCTGCCCTGGCCCGGGGGGAGCTGGCGCCCCTAGGGGGACAGGCCCTGCCCCATTCCCACCCCCTGAGCCAGCCAGTCCTGCCCTGGGCTGGGGGGAGTTGGCGCCCCTAGAGGGGCCAGGCCCTGCCCCATTCCCACCCCCTGAGCCAGCCAGTCCTGCCCTGGGCTGTGGGGAGTTGGCGCCCCTAGAGGGGCCAAGCCCTGCCCCATTCCCTGCCCCACAGAAAAGGAATCCTTCTCCCCTCAGGTGAACGGTGTGGATCTCAGGAATGCAACCCACGAACAGGCCGCCATTGCCCTGAAAAACGCGGGGCAGACGGTGACCATCATCGCTCAGTATAAACCCGATGGTGAGTTTCAGCGCGGTGGAGGAGGCAGGACGAGGAGGGCAGTGGGTGGGTGGATGGATGGAAGATGGGGATGGAGATCAGGAAGGTCGATATAGGGGGTTTTGTGTTGGCAGGTGGATGTAATGGGGGTCAGAGGTTGGGTGGGCAGATGTTGGAGAGGGGCTTAGGGCTGGGGTGCAGAAGGAGGTATGGGCTGCAGCTGGGGGTTGGAATGGAGAAGGAGGTATGGGCTGCAGCTGGGGGTTGGGGTGCAGAATTAGGTATGGGCTGCGGCTGGGGGTTGGAGTGGAGAAGGAGGTATGGGCTGCAGCTGGGGGTTGGAATGGAGAAGGAGGTATGGGCTGCGGCTGGGGGTTGGAGTGGAGAAGGAGGTATGGGCTGCGGCTGAGGGTTGGAGTGGAGAAGGAGGTATGGGCTGCGGCTGGGGGTTGAGTTGCAGAAGGAGGTATGGGCTGCGGCTGGGGGTTGAGTTGCAGAAGGAGGTATGCGCTCTGAGGTGAGGCTGGGGCTGAGGGCTACGCTGGGGGGTCGGGGCACAGGTGTGCACAAGGAGGTATGGGCTTCGGCTGGGGTGCAGAAGGAGGTAGGGGCTCTGGCTGGGGTGCAGAAGGAGGTAGGGGCTCTGAGCTGGGGGTTGGGGTGCAGAAGGAGGTAGGGGCTCTGGCTGGGGTGCAGAAGGAGGTAGGGCTGTGGCTGGGGTGCAGAAGGAGGTAGGGGCTCTGAGCTGGGGGTTGGGGCGCAGAAGGAGGTAGGGGCTCTGGTGGGGTGCAGAAGGAGGTAGGGGCTCTGGCTGGGGTGCAGAAGGAGGTAGGGGCTCTGAGCTGGGGTTGGGGCGCAGAAGGAGGTAGGGGCTCTGGTGGGGTGCAGAAGGAGGTAGGGGCTCTGGCTGGGGCGCAGAAGGAGGTAGGGGCTCTGAGCTGGGGCGCAGAAAGAGGTAGGGGCTCTGAGCTGGGGGTTGGGGCACAGAAGGAGGTAGGGGCTCTCGCTGGGATGCAGAAGGAGGTAGGGCTGTGGCTGGGGCTGGGGCGCAGAAGGAGGTAGGGGCTCTGAGCTGGGGGTTGGGGCACAGAACGAGGTAGGGGCTCTGGTGGGGGCGCAGAACGAGGTAGGGGCTCTGGTGGGGGTGCAGAAGGAGGTAGGGGCTCTGGCTGGGGTGCAGAAGGAGGTAGGGGCTCTGAGCTGGGGGTTGGGGCACAGAACGAGGTAGGGGCTCTGGTGGGGGTGCAGAACGAGGTAGGGGCTCTGGCTGGGGCGCAGAAGGAGGTAGGGGCTCTGGCTGGGCGCAGAAGGAGGTAGGGGCTCTGGCTGGGGTGCAGAAGGAGGTAGGGGCTCTGGCGACAGGTGTGGACTCCAGGCAGGGGCCAGGGCCGACATTCGGGGTGCAAGGGACGGACATTCCCCCCGGGCTGGGCAGGGAAGCTCCCAGGCGGTTGGGGGGGCGAGGCGGTTCCTGGCACTCAGCCCACCGACCCCCCAGAGTACAGCCGCTTCGAGGCCAAGATCCACGACCTGCGGGAGCAGCTGATGAACAGCAGCCTGGGCTCTGGCACCGCCTCCCTGCGCAGCAACCCGAAGCGCGGTTTCTACATCCGGTGAGCCCCCCCGAGCCCCCCCCGAATCATCCAGGGACCCCACATTGACCACTCGCACAGAGCACCTCCCCACTGAGCCAGGATGCCTGGGTTCTCTCCCCAGTGCTGGGAGGGCAGTGGGGGCTGGTGGTTAGAGCAGGGGGCTGGGAGCCAGGACTCCTGGGTTCTCTCCCCAGTGCTGGGAGGGCAGCAGGGGCTGGTGGTTAGAGCAGGGGTGGGAGCCAGGACTCCTGGGTTCTCTCCCCGGCGCTGGGGGGGCAGCAGGGGCTGGTGGTTAGAGCAGGGGGCGGGAGCCAGGACTCCTGGGTTCTCTCCCCGGCGCTGGGAGGGCAGTGGGGGCTGGTGGTTAGAGCAGGGGGGCGGGAGCCAGGACTCCTGGGTTCTCCCCCTGGTGCTGGGTGGGCAGTGGGGGCTGGTAGTTAGAGCAGGGGGTGGGAGCCAGGACTCCTGGGTTCTCTCCCCGGCGCTGGGAGGGCAGTGGGGGCTGGTGGTTAGAGCAGGGGGCGGGAGCCAGGACTCCTGGGTTCTCCCCCTGGTGCTGGGTGGGCAGTGGGGGCTGGTAGTTAGAGCAGGGGGTGGGAGCCAGGACTCCTGGGTTCTCTCCCCGGCGCTGGGAGGGCAGTGGGGGCTGGTAGTTAGAGCAGGGGGCCGGGAGCCAGGACTCCTGGGTTCTCTCCCCGGCGCTGGGAGGGCAGTGGGGGCTGGTGGTTAGAGCAGGGGGGCGGGAGCCAGGACTCCTGGGTTCTCCCCCTGGTGCTGGGTGGGCAGTGGGGGCTGGTAGTTAGAGCAGGGGGTGGGAGCCAGGACTCCTGGGTTCTCTCCCCGGCGCTGGGAGGGCAGTGGGGGCTGGTAGTTAGAGCAGGGGGTGGGAGCCAGGACTCCTGGGTTCTCTCCCTGGCGCTGGGAGGGCAGTGGGGGCTGGTGGTTAGAGCAGGGGGCGGGAGCCAGGACTCCTGGGTTCTCTCCCCGGCGCTGGGAGGGCAGTGGGGGCTGGTGGTTAGAGCAGGGGGTGGGAGCCAGGACTCCTGGGTTCTCTCCCTGGCGCCGGGAGGGCAGCGGGGGCTGGTGGCGGGAGCCCGGACGCCTGGGTTCCCTGACCCCGCCCCGCCCCCGCAGGGCGCTCTTCGACTACGACAAGACCAAGGACTGCGGGTTCCTGAGCCAGGCGCTGAGCTTCCGCTTCGGGGACGTGCTGCACGTGGTGGACGCCTCGGACGACGAGTGGTGGCAGGCGCGGCGGGTGCAGCCCGTCAGCGAGGGCGACGAGATCGGCTTCGTGCCCAGCAAGCGGCGGTACCGGGCGTGCAGGGCGGCCTGGTGGGGAGGCTGCGCCATTGGGGTCGGGCGGGGCTTGAGAAGGGGGGAGGAGGAGCCAAGGGGAGTGGGCGGAGCTTTGGGGGAGGGGGAGGGGCTTCAGAAGAGTGGAGGAGGAGCCATGGGGAGTGGGAGGGGCTTCAGAAATATGGAGGAGGAGCTAGGGGAAGGGCGGAGCTTCACAAGAGTGGGGGCGGAGTTTGGGGAGGGGGTGGGGCTTTGCAAAGAGGCAGGGCACAAGGAGTGGGGAGGGGCACAGAGAGGCTGGGGGGGTGGGGCTGGGGTGGAATGGGGGAGGGGGTCCCAGCAGACCAGGTGGAGCTCAGTGGTAGGGGAGGGCTGTGGAGGATGGGGGCGGGGCTTTGGGGAAAGGGGCGGGGCTTCAGAGGAGGGGGCGGGGCCGCCTCTGAGTGTCCCTTTCCCCCTAGGGTGGAGCGCCGAGAGTGGACCCGACTAAAGGCCAAGGTGGGTGACGGGCGTGGCTGGGCGTGCGAAGCGAGAGTCACGCGTGTGCAAGGTGGGGGGCAGGGATCTCTTTCGGGCATCGGAGGGCCACGAGCGACAGCCCCCCTCGTGCAAACTCTGCTCTGGGCCTGCTCGCCGAGAAGGCAGCTTGGCACACCCAAGGGGCTGCCGCAGCCGGCTTGTGCCCTGCCGTGCGAGCGGATGTGCGCGGCACGCCATTTCCACGCCCCACCCGGGCTTTCACACACATCTCACAGGCTCCTCTCCACGCTGGTGTGCCAGCATGCCCGGCTGCCTTGTTCCTTCGCACGGGGGGACCCAGGCGCACGTCCCCCTCGTGCTCCACAGGCGTGCACCCGGCTGCCTTGTTCCCTCGCACGGGGGGAGCCAGGCGCACGTCCCCCTCGTGCTCCACAGGCGTGCGCCCGGCTGCCTTGTTCCTTCGCACGGGGGGACCCAGGCGCACGTCCCCCTCGTGCTCCACAGGCGTGCACCCGGCTGCCTTGTTCCCTCGCACGGGGGGAGCCAGGCGCACGTCCCCCTCGTGCTCCACAGGCGTGCGCCCGGCTGCCTTGTTCCTTCGCACGGGGGGACCCAGGCGCATGTCCCCCTCGTGCTCCACAGGTGTGCGCCCGGCTGCCTTGTTCCCTCGCACGGGGGGAGCCAGGCGCACGTCCCCCTCGTGCTCCACAGGCGTGCGCCCGGCTGCCTTGTTCCCTCGCACGGGGGGAGCCAGGCGCACGTCCCCCTCGTGCTCCACAGGCATGCGCCCGACTGCCTTGTTCCTTCGCACGGGGGCAGCCAGGCGCACGTCCCCCTCGTGCTCCACAGGCGTGCGCCCGGCTGCCTTGTTCCCTCGCACGGGGGGAGCCAGGCGCACGTCCCCCTCGTGCTCCACAGGCGTGCGCCCGGCTGCCTTGTTCCCTCGCACGGGGAGAGCCAGGCGCACGTCGCCCTCGTGCTCCACAGGCGTGCGCCCGGCTGCCTTGTTCCTTCGCACGGGGGGACCCAGGCGCACGTCCCCCTCGTGCTCCACAGGCGTGCGCCCGGCTGTCTTGTTCCCTCGCACGGGGGGACCCAGGCGCACGTCCCCCTCGTGCTCCACAGGCGTGTGCCCGGCTCTCTTGGCACGCCCTCGGGGCGCCAACCCCCTGGGAGGGGGCGGCTCCTGCCGCAGCCCCAGGGGTCACTGAGGTGAGCGACGCCCACCCCAGCCACAAGCTGGGAGGGATCCTGGGGGGAGGGAACAGAATGGGGGCAGTGGGGGGCTGGGTACAACCCACTGTTCGGGGGCAAAAGGACGTCACAAGGACAATGGGGGTCTGTCCTGTCTAGCTGCCCCTCCATCCTCTCCCGCCCCTCGATCTATCCCTCCATCCCTCTGTCCATCCCTTCCCGCCCCTCGATCTATCCCTCCATCCCTCTGTCCCTCCCCTCCCGCCCCTCCATCTATCCCTCCATCCCTCTGTCCATCCCCTCCCGCCCCTCGATCTATCCCTCCATCCCTCTGTCCATCCCCTCCCGCCCCTCGATCTATCCCTCCATCCCTCTGTCCCTCCCCTCCCGCCCCTCCATCTATCCCTCCATCCCTCTGTCCATCCCCTCCCGCCCCTCAATCTATCCCTCCATCCCTCTGTCCATCCCCTCCCGCCCCTCGATCTATCCCTCCATCCCTCTGTCCATCCCCTCCCGCCCCTCCATCTATCCCTCCATCCCTCTATCCATCCCCTCCCGCCCCTCGATCTATCCCTCCATCCCTCTGTCCATCTCCTCCCGCCCCTCGATCTATCCCTCCATCCCTCTGTCCATCCCCTCCCGCCCCTCGATCTATCCCTCCATCCCTCTGTCCCTCCCCTCCCGCCCCTCGATCTATCCCTCCATCCCTCTATCCATCCCCTCCCGCCCCTCCATCTATCCCTCCATCCCTCTGTCCCTCCCCTCCCGCCCCTCGATCTATCCCTCCATCCCTCTGTCCCTCCCCTCCCGCCCCTCCATCTATCCCTCCATCCCTCTGTCCATCCTCTCCCGCCCCTCGATCTATCCCTCCATCCCTCTGTCCATCTCCTCCCGCCCCTCGATCTATCCCTCCATCCCTCTGTCCCTCCCCTCCCGCCCCTCGATCTATCCCTCCATCCCTCTGTCCATCCCCTCCCGCCCCTCGATCTATCCCTCCATCCCTCTGTCCATCCCCTCCCGCCCCTCCATCTATCCCTCCATCCCTCTATCCATCCCCTCCCGCCCCTCGATCTATCCCTCCATCCCTCTGTCCATCTCCTCCCGCCCCTCGATCTATCCCTCCATCCCTCTGTCCCTCCCCTCCCGCCCCTCCATCTATCCCTCCATCCCTCTGTCCATCCCCTCCCGCCCCTCGATCTATCCCTCCATCCCTCTGTCCATCCCCTCCCGCCCCTCCATCTATCCCTCCATCCCTCTATCCATCCCCTCCCGCCCCTCGATCTATCCCTCCATCCCTCTGTCCATCTCCTCCCGCCCCTCGATCTATCCCTCCATCCCTCTGTCCCTCCCCTCCCGCCCCTCCATCTATCCCTCCATCCCTCTGTCCATCCCCTCCCGCCCCTCAATCTATCCCTCCATCCCTCTATCCATCCCCTCCCGCCCCTCGATCTATCCCTCCATCCCTCTGTCCATCCCCTCCCGCCCCTCGATCTATCCCTCCATCCCTCTGTCCATCCCCTCCCGCCCCTCCATCTATCCCTCCATCCCTCTATCCATCCCCTCCCGCCCCTCGATCTATCCCTCCATCCCTCTGTCCGTCCCCTCCCACCCCTCGATCTATCCCTCCATCCCTCTGTCCATCCCCTCCCGCCCCTCGATCTATCCCTCCATCCCTCTGTCCATCTCCTCCCGCCCCTCGATCTATCCCTCCATCCCTCTGTCCATCCTCTCCCGCCCCTCGATCTATCCCTCCATCCCTCTGTCCCTCCCCTCCCGCCCCTCGATCTATCCCTCCATCCCTCTGTCCTTCCCCTCCCGCCCCTCGATCTATCCCTCCATCCCTCTGTCCGTCCCCTCCCGCCCCTCGATCTATCCCTCCATCCCTCTGTCCATCTCCTCCCGCCCCTCGATCTATCCCTCCATCCCTCTGTCCGTCCCCTCCCGCCCCTCGATCTATCCCTCCATCCCTCTGTCCGTCCCCTCCCGCCCCTCGATCTATCCCTCCATCCCTCTGTCCGTCCCCTCCCGCCCCTCAATCTATCCCTCCATCCCTCTGTCCTTCCCCTCCCGCCCCTCGATCTATCCCTCCATCCCTCTGTCCGTCCCCTCCCGCCCCTCAATCTATCCCTCCATCCCTCTGTCCATCTCCTCCCGCCCCTCCATCTATCCCTCCATCCCTCTGTCCATCCCCTCCCGCCCCTCCATCTATCCCTCCATCCCTCTGTCCATCTCCTCCCGCCCCTCGATCTATCCCTCCATCCCTCTATCCCTCCCCTCCCGCCCCTCGATCTATCCCTCCATCCCTCTGTCCATCCCCTCCCGCCCCTCCATCTATCCCTCCATCCCTCTATCCATCCCCTCCCGCCCCTCGATCTATCCCTCCATCCCTCTGTCCATCCCCTCCCGCCCCTCCATCTATCCCTCCATCCCTCTGTCCCTCCCCTCCCGCCCCTCGATCTATCCCTCCATCCCTCTATCCATCCCCTCCCGCCCCTCCATCTATCCCTCCATCCCTCTGTCCCTCCCCTCCCGCCCCTCGATCTATCCCTCCATCCCTATGTCCATCCCCTCCCGCCCCTCCATCTATCCCTCCATCCCTCTATCCATCCCCTCCCGCCCCTCCATCTATCCCTCCATCCCTCTGTCCATCCCCTCCCACCCCTCGATCTATCCCTCCATCCCTCTGTCCATCCCCTCCCGCCCCTCGATCTATCCCTCCATCCCTCTGTCCATCTCCTCCCGCCCCTCCATCTATCCCTCCATCCCTCTGTCCATCGCCTCCCGCCCCTCGATCTATCCCTCCATCCCTCTGTCCATCCCCTCCCGCCCCTCCATCTATCCCTCCATCCCTCTGTCCATCCCCTCCCGCCCCTCCATCTATCCCTCCATCCCTCTGTCCGTCCCCTCCCGCCCTTCGACCTATCCCTCCATCCCTCTATCCATCCCCTCCCGCCCCTCGATCTATCCCTCCATCCCTCTGTCCATCCCCTCCGACCCCTCGATCTATCCCTCCATCCCTCTGTCCATCCCCTCCCGCCCCTCCATCTATCCCTCCATCCCTCTGTCCATCCCCTCCCGCCCCTCCATCTATCCCTCCATCCCTCTATCCATCCCCTCCCGCCCCTCCATCTATCCCTCCATCCCTCTATCCATCCCCTCCCGCCCCTCGATCTATCCCTCCATCCCTCTGTCCATCCCCTCCCGCCCCTCCATCTATCCCTCCATCCCTCTATCCATCCCCTCCCGCCCCTCCATCTATCCCTCCATCCCTCTGTCCATCCCCTCCCGCCCCTCGATCTATCCCTCCATCCCTCTATCCATCCCCTCCCGCCCCTCCATCTATCCCTCCATCCCTCTATCCATCCCCTCCCGCCCCTCGATCTATCCCTCCATCCCTCTGTCCATCCCCTCCCGCCCCTCCATCTATCCCTCCATCCCTCTATCCATCCCCTCCCGCCCCTCCATCTATCCCTCCATCCCTCTGTCCATCCCCTCCCGCCCCTCGATCTATCCCTCCATCCCTCTGTCCATCCCCTCCCGCCCCTCCATCTATCCCTCCATCCCTCTATCCATCCCCTCCTGCCCCTCCATCTATCCCTCCATCCCTCTGTCCATCCCCTCCCGCCCCTCGATCTATCCCTCCATCCCTCTATCCATCCCCTCCCGCCCCTCGATCTATCCCTCCATCCCTCTGTCCATCCCCTCCCGCCCCTCCATCTATCCCTCCATCCCTCTGTCCCTCCCCTCCCGCCCCTCGATCTATCCCTCCATCCCTCTGTCCATCCCCTCCCGCCCCTCCATCTATCCCTCCATCCCTCTGTCCCTCCCCTCCCGCCCCTCGATCTATCCCTCCATCCCTCTGTCCATCCCCTCCCGCCCCTCGATCTATCCCTCCATCCCTCTGTCCCTCCCCTCCCACCCCTCCATCTATCCCTCCATCCCTCTGTCCATCCCCTCCCGCCCCTCCATCTATCCCTCCATCCCTCTATCCATCCCCTCCCGCCCCTCCATCTATCCCTCCATCCCTCTGTCCATCCCCTCCCGCCCCTCCATCTATCCCTCCATCCCTCTGTCCATCCCCTCCCGCCCCTCAATCTATCCCTCCATCCCTCTGTCCATCTCCTCCCGCCCCTCGATCTATCCCTCCATCCCTCTGTCCTTCCCTCCCGCCCCTCGATCTATCCCTCCATCCCTCTGTCCATCCCCTCCCGCCCCTCCATCTATCCCTCCATCCCTCTGTCCCTCCCCTCCCGCCCCTCGATCTATCCCTCCATCCCTCTGTCCATCCCCTCCCGCCCCTCCATGTATCCCTCCATCCCTCTGTCCCTCCCCTCCCGCCCCTCGATCTATCCCTCCATCCCTCTGTCCATCCCCTCCCGCCCCTCCATCTATCCCTCCATCCCTCTATCCATCCCCTCCCGCCCCTCGATCTATCCCTCCATCCCTCTATCCATCCCCTCCCGCCCCTCCATCTATTCCTCCATCCCTCTGTCCATCCCCTCCCGCCCCTCGATCTATCCCCCATCCCTCTGTCCCTCCCCTCCCGCCCCTCGATCTATCCCTCCGTCCCTCTGTCCATCCCCTCCCGCCCCTCCATCTATCCCTCCATCCCTCTGTCCATCCCCTCCCGCCCCTCGATCTATCCCTCCATCCCTCTGTCCCTCCCCTCCCGCCCCTCGATCTATCCCTCCGTCCCTCTGTCCATCCCCTCCCGCCCCTCCATCTATCCCTCCATCCCTCTATCCATCCCCTCCCGCCCCTCGATCTATCCCTCCATCCCTCTGTCCATCTCCTCCCGCCCCTCCATCTATCCCTCCATCCCTCTATCCGTCCCCTCCCGCTCCTCCATCTATCCCTCCATCCCTCTATCCATCTCCTCCCGCCCCTCGATCTATCCCTCCATCCCTCTATCCGTCCCCTCCCGCCCCTCGATCTATTCCTCCATCCCTCTGTCCATCCTCTCCCGCCCCTCGATCTATCCCTCCATCCCTCTGTCCATCCCCTCCCGCCCCTCGATCTATCCCTCCATCCCTCTGTCCATCCCCTCCCGCCCCTCGATCTATCCCTCCATCCCTCTATCCATCCCCTCCCGCCCCTCGATCTATCCCTCCATCCCTCTGTCCATCCCCTCCCGCCCCTCGATCTATCCCTCCATCCCTCTGTCCATCCCCTCCCACCCCTCCATCTATCCCTCCATCCCTCTGTCCATCCCCTCCCGCCCCTCCATCTATCCCTCCATCCCTCTGTCCATCCCCTCCCGCCCCTCGATCTATCCCTCCATCCCTCTGTCCATCTCCTCCCGCCCCTCGATCTATCCCTCCATCCCTCTGTCCATCCACTCCCGCCCCTCGATCTATCCATCCATCCCTCTGTCCATCTACTCCCGCCCCTCGATCTATCCCTCCATCCCTCTGTCCATCCCCTCCCGCCCCTCGATCTATCCCTCCATCCCTCTATCCATCTACTCCCGCCCCTCGATCTATCCCTCCATCCCTCTGTCCATCCCCTCCCGCCCCTCGATCTATCCCTCCATCCCTCTGTCCATCCCCTCCCGCCCCTCCATCTATCCCTCCATCCCTCTGTCCATCCCCTCCCGCCCCTCGATCTATCCCTCCATCCCTCTATCCATCCCCTCCCGCCCCTCCATCTATCCCTCCATCCCTCTGTCCATCTCCTCCCACCCCTCCATCTATCCCTCCATCCCTCTGTCCCTCCCCTCCCGCCCCTCGATCTATCCCTCCATCCCTCTGTCCGTCCCCTCCCGCCCCTCGATCTATCCCTCCATCCCTCTGTCCGTCCCCTCCCGCCCCTCGATCTATCCCTCCATCCCTCTGTCCATCCCCTCCCGCCCCTCAATCTATCCCTCCATCCCTCTGTCCATCTCCTCCCACCCCTCCATCTATCCCTCCATCCCTCTGTCCATCCCCTCCCGCCCCTCCATCTATCCCTCCATCCCTCTGTCCATCCCCTCCCGCCCCTCCATCTATCCCTCCATCCCTCTGTCCGTCCCCTCCCGCCCCTCGATCTATCCCTCCATCCCTCCATCCATCCCCTCCCGCCCCTCGATCTATCCCTCCATCCCTCTGTCCATCCCCTCCCACCCCTCGATCTATCCCTCCATCCCTCTGTCCGTCCCCTCCCGCCCCTCGATCTATCCCTCCATCCCTCTGTCCATCCCCTCCCAACCCTCGATCTATCCCTCCATCCCTCTGTCCCTCCCCTCCCGCCCCTCGATCTATCCCTCCATCCCTCTGTCCATCCCTCCCGCCCCTCGATCTATCCCTCCATCCCTCTGTCCATCCCCTCCCGCCCCTCGATCTATCCCTCCATCCCTCTGTCCCTCCCCTCCCGCCCCTCGATCTATCCCTCCATCCCTCTATCCATCCCCTCCCGCCCCTCGATCTATCCCTCCATCCCTCTGTCCATCCCCTCCCACCCCTCAATCTATCCCTCCATCCCTCTGTCCGTCCCCTCCCGCCCCTCGATCTATCCCTCCATCCCTCTATCCATCTCCTTCCGCCCCTCGATCTATCCCTCCATCCTTCTATCCATCCCCTCCCGCCCCTCGATCTATCCCTCCATCCCTCCATCCATCCGCTCCCGCCCCTCGATCTATCCCTCCATCCCTCTATCCATCCCCTCCCGCCCCTCGATCTATCCCTCCATCCCTCTGTCCGTCCCCCTCCAACCCCTCGATCTATTCCTCCATCCCTCTATCCCTCCCCTCCCGCCCCTCGATCTATCCCTCCATCCCTCTGTCCATCTCCTCCCGCCCCTCGATCTATCCCTCCATCCCTCTGTCCCTCCCCTCCCGCCCCTCGATCTATCCCTCCATCCCTCTGTCCATCCCCTCCCGCCCCTCGATCTATCCCTCCATCCCTCTGTCCATCCCCTCCCGCCCCTCGATCTATCCCTCCATCCCTCTATCCATCCCTTCCCGCCCCTCCATCTATCCCTCCATCCCTCTGTCCGTCCCCTCCCGCCCCCCGATCTATCCCTCCATCCCTCTGTCCGTCCCCTCCCACCCCTCGATCTATCCCTCCATCCCTCTGTCCATCCCCTCCCGCCCCTCGATCTATCCCTCCATCCCTCTGTCCATCCCCTCCCGCCCCTCGATCTATCCCTCCATCCCTCTGTCCATCCCCTCCCGCCCCTCCATCTATCCCTCCATCCCTCTGTCCGTCCCCTCCCGCCCCTCGATCTATCCCTCCATCCCTCTGTCCATCCCCTTCCGCCCCTCGATCTATCCCTCCATCCTCTGTCCCTCCCCTCCCGCCCCTCGATCTATCCTCATCCCTCTATCCATCCCCTCCCGCCCCTCGATCTATCCCTCCATCCCTCTGTCCCTCCCCTCCCGCCCCTCGATCTATCCCTCCATCCCTCTGTCCATCCCCTCCGACCCCTCCATCTATCCCTCCATCCCTCTCTCCCTCCCCTCCCACCCCTCATCTATCCCTCCATCCCTCTATCCATCCCCTCCCGCCCCTCGATCTATCCCTCCATCCCTCTATCCATCCCCTCCCGCCCTCGATCTATCCCTCCATCCCTCTATCCATCCCTCCCGCCCTCGATCTATCCCTCCATCCCTCTGTCCATCCCCTCCCGCCCCTCGATCTATCCCTCCATCCCTCTGTCCCTCCCCTCCCGCCCCTCGATCTATCCCTCCATCCCTCTGTCCATCTCCTCCCGCCCCTCCATCTATCCCTCCATCCCTCTATCCATCCCCTCCCGCCCCTCGATCTATCCCTCCATCCCTCTGTCCATCCCTCCCGCCCCTCGATCTATCCCTCCATCCCTTGTCCCTCCCCTCCCACCCCTCGATCTATTCCTCCATCCCTCTATCCATCCCCTCCCGCCCCTCGATCTATCCCTCCATCCTCTGTCCCTCCCCTCCCGCCCCTCGATCTATCCCTCCATCCCTCTATCCATCCCCTCCCGCCCCTCGATCTATCCCTCCATCCCTCTATCCATCCCCTCCCCGCCCCTCGATCTATCCCTCCATCCCTCTGTCCCTCCCCTCCCGCCCCTCGATCTATTCCTCCATCCTCTGTCCCTCCCTCCCGCCCCTCGATCTATCCCTCCATCCCTCTGTCCCTCCCCTCCCGCCCTCGATCTATTCCTCCATCCCTCTGTCCCTCCCCTCCCCGCCCCTCGATCTATCCCTTCATCCCTCTGTCCATCTCCTCCCGCCCCTCCATCTATCCCTCCATCCCTCTATCCATCCCCTCCCGCCCCTCGATCTATCCCTCCATCCCTCTGTCCATCCCCTCCCGCCCCTCCATCTATCCTCCATCCCTCTGTCCCTCCCTCCCGCCCCTCGATCTATCCCTCCATCCCTCTGTCCATCCCCTCCCGCCCCTCGATCTATCCCTCCATCCCTCTGTCCATCCCCTCCCGCCCCTCGATCTATCCCTCCATCCCTCTGTCCATCCTCTCCCGCCCCTCAATCTATCCCTCCATCCCTCTGTCCATCTCCTCCCGCCCCTCGATCTATCCCTCCATCCCTCTGTCCCTCTCCTCCCACCCCTCGATCTATCCCTCCATCCCTCTGTCCCTCCCCTCCCACCCCTCGATCTATTCCTCCATCCTCTATCCCTCCCCTCCCAACCCTCGATCTATCCCTCCATCCCTCTGTCCCTCCCCTCCCGCCCCTCGATCTATCCCTCCATCCCTCTATCCATCCCTCCCGCCCCTCCATCTATCCCTCCATCCCTCTGTCCATCCCCTCCCGCCCCTCGATCTATCCCTCCATCCTTCTGTCCCTCCCTCCCGCCCCTCAATCTATCCCTCCATCCCTCTGTCCCTCCCCTCCCGCCCCTCCATCTATCCCTCCATCCCTCTGTCCATCCCCTCCCACCCCTCCATCTATCCCTCCATCCCTCTGTCCATCCCCTCACGCCCCTCCATCTATCCCTCCATCGCTCTGTCCATCCCCTCCCGCCCCTCCATCTATCCCTCCATCCCTCTATCCATCCCCTCCCGCCCCTCCATCTATCCCTCCATCCCTCTGTCCATCCCCTCCCAGCCCCTCCATCTATCCCTCCATCCTCTATCCATCCCCCTCCCGCCCCTCCATCTATCCCTCCATCCCTCTGTCCCTCCCCTCCCACCCCTCCATCTATCCCTCCATCCCTCTATCCATCCCCTCCAACCCCTCGATCTATCCCTCCATCCCTCTGTCCATCCCCTCCCGCCCCTCGATCTATTCCTCCATCCCTCCTGTCCATCCCCTCCCGCCCCTCGATCTATCCCTCCATCCCTCTGTCCCTCCCCCCCGCCCCTCGATCTATCCCTCCATCCTCTATCCATCCCCTCCCACCCCTCCATCTATCCCTCCATCCCTCTGTCCATCCCCTCCCGCCCCTCCATCTATCCCTCCATCCCTCTGTCCATCCCCTCCCGCCCCTCGATCTATCCCTCCATCCCTCTATCCATCCCCTCCCACCCCTCCATCCCTCTGTCCATCTCCTCCCGCCCCTCCATCTATCCCTCCATCTCTCTGTCCATCCCTCCCGCGCCTCGATCTATCCCTCTATCCCTCTGTCCATCCCCTCCCGCCCCTCGATCTATCCCTCCATCCCTCTGTCCATCCCCTCCCGCCCCTCGATCTATCCCTCCATCCCTCTGTCCATCTCCTCCGCCCCTCGATCTATCCCTCCATCCCTCTGTCCATCCCCTCCCGCCCCTCGATCTATCCCTCCATCCCTCTGTCCATCCCCTCCCGCCCCTCGATCTATCCCTCCATCCCTCTGTCCATCTCCTCCCGCCCCTCCATCTATCCCTCCATCCTCTGTCCATCCCTCCCACCCCTCCATCTATCCCTCCATCCCTCTGTCCGTCCCCTCCCACCCCTCGATCTATCCCTCCATCCCTCTGTCCATCCCCTCCCGCGCCTCGATCTATCCCTCCATCCCTCTGTCCTTCCCCTCCCGCCCCTCGATCTATCCTCCATCCCTCTGTCCATCCCCCTCCCGCCCCTCGATCTATCCCTCCATCCTCTGTCCATCCCCTCCCAACCCTCCATCTATGCCTCCATCCCTCTGTCCATCCCTCCCGCCCCTCGATCTATCCCTCCATCCCTCTGTCCATCCCCTCCCGCCCCTCCATCTATCCCTCCATCCCTCTGTCCGTCCCCTCCCGCCCCTCCATCTATCCCTCCCTCCCTCTATCCATCCCTCCCCGCCCCTCGATCTATCCCTCCATCCCTCTGTCCGTCCCCTCCCGCCCCTCCATCTATCCCTCCATCCCTCTGTCCATCCCCCTCCCGCCTTCGACCTATCCCTCCATCCCTCTATCCATCCCCTCCCGCCCCTCGATCTATCCCTCCATCCCTCTATCCATCCCTCCCACCCCTCGATCTATCCCTCCATCCCTCTGTCCATCCCCTCCCGCCTCTCCATCTATCCCTCCATCCCTCCATCCATCCCCTCCCGCCCCTCGATCTATCCTCCATCCCTCTGTCCATCTGCTCCCGCCCCTCGATCTATCCCTCCATCCTCTGTCCTTCCCCTCCCCCCCCTCGATCTATTCCTCCATCCCCCTATCCATCCCCTCCCGCCCCTCCATCTATCCCTCCATCCCCTCTGTCCATCCCCTCCCGCCCTTCGACCTATCCCTCCATCCCTCTATCCATCCCCTCCCGCCTCTCGATCTATCCCTCCATCCCTCTGTCCGTCCCCTCCCGCCCCTCGATCTATCCCTCCATCCCCTCTGTCCATCCCCTCCCGCCCCTCGATCTATCCCTCCATCCCTCCATCCATCCCCTCCCGCCCCTCGATCTATCCCTCCATCCCTCTGTCCATCCCCTCCCGCCCCTCGATCTATCCCTCCATCCCTCTGTCCCTCCCCTCCCGCCCCTCGATCTATCCCTCCATCCCTCTATCCATCCCCTCCCGCCCCTCCATCTATCCCTCCATCCCTCTGTCCATCCCCTCCCGCCCTTCGACCTATCCCTCCATCCCTCTATCCATCCCCTCCCGCCTCTCGATCTATCCCTCCATCCCTCTGTCCATCTCCTCCCGCCCCTCGATCTATCCCTCCATCCCTCTGTCCCTCCCCTCCCGCCCCTCGATCTATCCCTCCATCCCTCTGTCCATCCCCTCCCGCCCCTCGATCTATCCCTCCATCCCTCTGTCCATCCCCTCCCGCCCCTCGATCTATCCCTCCATCCCTCTATCCATCCCCTCCCTCCCCTCCATCTATCCCTCCATCCCTCTGTCCGTCCCCTCCCGCCCCCCGATCTATCCCTCCATCCCTCTGTCCGTCCCCTCCCACCCCTCGATCTATCCCTCCATCCCTCTGTCCATCCCCTCCCGCCCCTCGATCTATCCCTCCATCCCTCTGTCCATCCCCTCCCGCCCCTCGATCTATCCTCCATGCTCTGTCCATCCCCTCCGCCCCTCCATCTATCCCTCCATCCCTCTGTCCGTCCCCTCCCGCCCTCGATCTATCCCTCCATCCCTCTGTCCATCCCTTCCGCCCCCTCGATCTATCCCTCCATCCCTCTGTCCCTCCCCTCCCGCCCCTCGATCTATCCCTCCATCCCTCTATCCATCCCCTCCGCCCCTCGATCTATCCCTCCATCCCTCTGTCCCTCCCCTCCCGCCCCTCGATCTATCCCTCCATCCCTCTGTCCATCCCCTCCGACCCCTCCATCTATCCCTCCATCCCTCTCTCCCTCCCTCCCACCCCTCCATCTATCCCTCCATCCCTCTATCCATCCCCTCCCGCCCCTCGATCTATCCCTCCATCCCTCTATCCATCCCCTCCCGCCCCTCGATCTATCCCTCCATCCCTCTATCCATCCCTCCCGCCCCTCGATCTATCCCTCCATCCCTCTGTCCATCCCCTCCCGCCCCTCGATCTATCCCTCCATCCCTCTGTCCCTCCCCTCCCGCCCCTCGATCTATCCCTCCATCCCTCTGTCCATCTCCTCCCGCCCCTCCATCTATCCCTCCATCCCTCTATCCATCCCCTCCCGCCCCTCGATCTATCCCTCCATCCCTCTGTCCATCCCCTCCCGCCCCTCGATCTATCCCTCCATCCCTCTGTCCCTCCCCTCCCACCCTCGATCTATTCCTCCATCCCTCTATCCATCCCCTCCCGCCCTCGATCTATCCCTCCATCCCTCTGTCCCTCCCCTCCCGCCCCCTCGATCTATCCCTCCATCCCTCTATCCATCCCCTCCCGCCCCTCGATCTATCCCTCCATCCCTCTATCCATCCCCTCCCGCCCCCTCGATCTATCCTCCATCCCTCTGTCCCTCCCCTCCGACCCTCGATCTATTCCTCCATCCCTCTGTCCCTCCCCTCCCGCCCCTCGATCTATCCCTCCATCCCTCTGTCCCTCCCCTCCCGCCCCTCGATCTATTCCTCCATCCCTCTGTCCCTCCCCTCCCGCCCCTCGATCTATCCCTTCATCCTCTGTCCATCTCCTCCCGCCCCTCCATCTATCCCTCCATCCCTCTATCCATCCCCTCCCGCCCCTCGATCTATCCCTCCATCCCTCTGTCCCTCCCCTCCCACCCCTCGATCTATTCCTCCATCCCTCTATCCCTCCCCCTCCCAACCCTCGATCTATCCCTCCATCCCTCTGTCCCTCCCCTCCCGCCCCTCGATCTATCCCTCCATCCCTCTATCCATCCCCTCCCGCCCCTCCATCTATCCCTCCATCCCTCTGTCCATCCCCTCCCGCCCCTCGATCTATCCCTCCATCCTTCTGTCCCTCCCCTCCCGCCCCTCAATCTATCCCTCCATCCCTCCTGTCCCTCCCCTCCCGCCCCTCCATCTATCCTCCATCCCTCTGTCCATCCCCTCCCACCCCTCCATCTATCCCTCCATCCCTCTGTCCATCCCCTCACGCCCCTCCATCTATCCCTCCATCGCTCTGTCCATCCCCTCCCGCCCCTCATCTATCCCTCCATCCCTCTATCCATCCCTCCCGCCCTCCATCTATCCCTCCATCCCTCTGTCCATCCCCTCCCGCCCCTCCATCTATCCCTCCATCCTCTATCCATCCCCTCCCGCCCCTCCATCTATCCCTCCATCCCTCTGTCCCTCCCCTCCCACCCCTCCATCTATCCCTCCATCCCTCTATCCATCCCCTCCAACCCCTCGATCTATCCCTCCATCCCTCTGTCCATCCCCTCCCGCCCCTCGATCTATTCCTCCATCCCTCTGTCCATCCCCTCCCGCCCCTCGATCTATCCCTCCATCCCTCTGTCCCTCCCCTCCCGCCCCTCGATCTATCCCTCCATCCTCTATCCATCCCCTCCCACCCCTCCATCTATCCCTCCATCCCTCTGTCCATCCCCTCCCGCAACCTCCATCTATCCCTCCATCCCTCTGTCCATCCCCTCCCGCCCCTCGATCTATCCCTCCATCCCTCTATCCATCCCCTCCCACCCCTCCATCCCTCTGTCCATCTCCTCCCGCCCCTCCATCTATCCCTCCATCTCTCTGTCCATCCCCTCCCGCGCCTCGATCTATCCCTCTATCCCTCTGTCCATCCCCTCCCGCCCCTCGATCTATCCCTCCATCCCTCTGTCCATCCCCTCCCGCCCCTCGATCTATCCTCCATCCCTCTGTCCATCCCCTCCCGCCCCTCGATCTATCCCTCCATCCCTCTGTCCATCTCCTCCCGCCCTCGATCTATCCCTCCATCCCTCTATCCATCCCCTCCCGCCCCTCGATCTATCCCTCCATCCCTCTATCCATCCCCTCCCGCCCTCGATCTATCCCTCCATCCCTCTGTCCCTCCCCTCCCGCCCCTCGATCTATCCCTCCATCCCTCTATCCATCCCCTCCCACCCCTCCATCTATCCCTCCATCCCTCTGTCCATCTCCTCCCGCCCCTCCATCTATCCCTCCATCCCTCCGTCCATCCCCTCCCGCGCCTCGATCTATCCCTCCATCCCTCTGTCCATCTCCTCCCGCCCCTCGATCTATCCCTCCATCCCTCTATCCATCCCCTCCCGCCCCTCGATTCTATCCCTCCATCCCTCTGTCCGTCCCCTCCCGCCCCTCGATCTATCCTCCATCCCTCTGTCCCTCCCCTCCCGCCCCCTCCATCTATCCCTCCATCCCTCTATCCATCCCCTCCCGCCCCTCCATCTATCCCTCCATCCCTCTGTCCATCCCCTCCCACCCCTCGATCTATCCCTCCATCCCTCTGTCCATCCCCTCCCGCCCCTCGATCTATCCCTCCATCCCTCTGTCCATCCCCTCCCGCCCCTCGATCTATCCCTCCATCCCTCTGTCCATCCCCTCCCGCCCCTCGATCTATCCCTCCATCCCTCTGTCCATCCCCTCCCACCCCTCCATCTATTCCTCCATCCCTCTGTCCATCCCCTCCCACCCCTCCATCTATCCCTCCATCCCTCTGTCCATCCCCTCCTGCCCCCTCGATCTATCCCTCCATCTCTCTGTCCATCCCCTCCCGCGCCTCGATCTATCCCTCCATCCCTCTGTCCATCCCCTCCCACCCTCGATCTATCCCTCATCCCTCTGTCCGTCCCCTCCCACCCCTCGATCTATTCCTCCATCCCTCCATCCATCCCCTCCCGCCCCTCGATCTATCCCTCCATCCCTCTATCCATCCCCTCCCGCCCCTCGATCTATCCCTCCATCCCTCTGTCCATCCCCTCCCGCCCCTCGATCTATCCCTCCATCCCTCTATCCATCCCCTCCGCCCCTCGATCTATCCCTCCATCCCTCTGTGCATCCCCTCCCACCCCTCGATCTATCCCTCCATCCCTCTATCCATCCCCTCCCGCCCCTCGATCTATCCTCCATCCCTCTGTCCATCCTCTCCCGCCCCTCCATCTATCCCTCCATCCCTCTGTCCATCCTCTCCCGCCCCTCGATCTATCCCTCCATCCCTCTGTCCATCCCCTCCCGCCCCTCGATCTATCCCTCCATCCCTCTGTCCATCCCCTCCCACCCCTCGATCTATCCCTCCATCCCTCTGTCCATCCCCTCCCGCCCCTCCATCTATCCCTCCATCCCTCTGTCCATCCCCTCCCGCCCCTCGATCTATCCCTCCATCCCTCTGTCCATCCCCTCCCGCCCCTCGATCTATCCCTCCATCCCTCTGTCCATCCCCTCCCGCCCCTCGATCTATCCCTCCATCTCTCTGTCCATCCCCTCCCACCCCTCGATCTATCCCTCCATCCTCTGTCCATCCCCTCCCACCCCTCCATCTATCCCTCCATCCCTCTGTCCATCCTCTCCCGCCCCTCGATCTATCCCTCCATCCCTCTGTCCATCCCCTCCCACCCTCGATCTAATCCCTCCATCCCTCTATCCATCCCTCCCGCCCCTCGATCTATCCCTCCATCCCTCTCTCCATCCTCTCCCGCCCCTCGATCTATCCCTCCCATCCCTCTGTCCATACCCTCCCACCCCTCGATCTATCCCTCCATCCCTCTGTCCGTCCCCTCCCACCCCTCGATCTATTCCTCCATCCCTCCATCCATCCCCTCCCGCCCCTCGATCTATCCCTCCATCCCTCTATCCATCCCCTCCCGCCCCTCGATCTATCCCTCCATCCCTCTATCCATCCCCTCCCGCCCCTCCATCTATCCCTCCATCCCTCTATCCATCCCCTCCAACCCCTCGATCTATCCCTCCATCCCTCTGTCCCTCCCCTCCCGCCCCTCGATCTATCCCTCCATCCCTCTATCCATCCCTCCAACCCTCGATCTATCCCTCCATCCCTCTGTCCATCTCCTCCCGCCCTCGATCTATCCCTCCATCCTCTGTCCATCCCCTCCCACCCCTCGATCTATCCCTCCATCCCTCTATCCCTCCCCTCCCGCCCCTTGATCTATCCCTCTATCCTCTATCCCTCCCCTCCCAACCCTCGATCTATCCCTCCATCCCTCTATCCCTCCCTCCCGCCCCTTGATCTATCCCTCCATCCCTCTATCCCTCCCCTCCCACCCCTTGATCTATCCCTCCATCCCTCTGTCCATCCCCTCCCGCCCCTCGATCTATCCCTCCATCCCTCCATCCATCCCCTCCCGCCCTCGATCTATCCCTCCATCCCTCTGTCCCTCCCCTCCCGCCCCTCCATCTATCCCTCCATCCCTCCATCCATCCCCTCCCGCCCCTCGATCTATCCCTCCATCCCTCTGTCCCTCCCCTCCCGCCCCTCCATCTATCCCTCCATCCCTCTATCCATCCCCTCCAACCCCTCGATCTATCCCTCCATCCCTCTGTCCTTCTCCTCCCGCCCCTCCATCTATCCCTCCCATCCCTCTGTCCATCCTCTCCCGCCCCTCGATCTATCCCTCCATCCCTCTGTCCATCCCTCGACCCCTCGATCTATCCCTCCATCCCTCTGTCCATCCCCTCCCGCCCCTCGATCTATCCCTCCATCCCTCTGTCCATCCCCTCCCCGCCCCTCGATCTATCCCTCCATCCCTCTGTCCATCCCCTCCCGCC
>NW_027439138.1:5000-12500 GCF_033958435.1 Carettochelys insculpta
GACCGGGGTTGACCTGTTGTCCCTGCCGGACTTAGAAATTTTTTCTCTCCCGCCTGGGACCGGGGTTGACCTGTTGTCCCTGCCGGACTTAGAAATTTTTTCTCTCCAGCCCGGGACCGGGGTTGACCTGTTGTCCCTGCCGGACTTAGAAAATTTTTCTCTCCAGCCCGGGACCGGGGTTGACCTGTTGTCCCTGCCGGACTTAGAAATTTTTTCTCTCCCGCCTGGGACCGGGGTTGACCTGTTGTCCCTGCCGGACTTAGAAATTTTTTCTCTCCAGCCTGGGACCGGGGTTGACCTGTTGTCCCTGCCGGACTTAGAAATTTTTTCTCTGCCGCCTGGGACCGGGGTTGACCTGTTGTCCCTGCCGGACTTAGAAAATTTTTCTCTGCCGCCTGGGACCGGGGTTGACCTGTTGTCCCTGCCGGACTTAGAAAATTTTTCTCTCCCGCCTGGGACCGGGGTTGACCTGTTGTCCCTGCCGGACTTAGAAATTTTTTCTCTGCCGCCTGGGACCGGGGTTGACCTGTTGTCCCTGCCGGACTTAGAAATTTTTTCTCTGCCGCCTGGGACCGGGGTTGACCTGTTGTCCCTGCCGGACTTAGAAATTTTTTCTCTGCCGCCTGGGACCGGGGTTGACCTGTTGTCCCTGCCGGACTTAGAAATTTTTTCTCTCCAGCCTGGGACCGGGGTTGACCTGTTGTCCCTGCCGGACTTAGAAATTTTTTCTCTCCCGCCCGGTACCGGGGTTGACCTGTTGTCCCTGCCGGACTTAGAAATTTTTTCTCTGCCGCCTGGGACCGGGGTTGACCTGTTGTCCCTGCCGGACTTAGAAAATTTTTCTCTCCCGCCTGGGACCGGGGTTGACCTGTTGTCCCTGCCGGACTTAGAAATTTTTTCTCTGCCGCCTGGGACCGGGGTTGACCTGTTGTCCCTGCCGGACTTAGAAAATTTTTCTCTCCCGCCCGGGACCGGGGTTGACCTGTTGTCCCTGCCGGACTTAGAAATTTTTTCTCTGCCGCCTGGGACCGGGGTTGACCTGTTGTCCCTGCCGGACTTAGAAATTTTTTCTCTCCCGCCCGGTACCGGGGTTGACCTGTTGTCCCTGCCGGACTTAGAAATTTTTTCTCTGCCGCCTGGGACCGGGGTTGACCTGTTGTCCCTGCCGGACTTAGAAAATTTTTCTCTCCCGCTCGGAACCGGGGTTGACCTGTTGTCCCTGCCGGACTTAGAAAATTTTTCTCTCCCGCCTGGGACCGGGGTTGACCTGTTGTCCCTGCCGGACTTGGAGCCCGAGGAGGGGATCGGCCACCAGGTAAACCTCCGCTGAAAGCGGCCACGGTTTACCTGGTGCCCGGGGAGCGAATCGGACACCAGGTCAACCTCAGCTGAAGCGGCCGGGGTTGACCTGCTGTCCCTGCCGGACTTGGAAAATTTTTCTCTCCAGCCTGGGACCGGGGTTGACCTGTTGTCCCTGCCGGACTTAGAAATTTTTTCTCTCCCCGCCTGGGACCGGGGTTGACCTGCTGTCCCTGCCGGACTTGGAGCCCCAGGAGGGGATCGGCCACCAGGTCAACCTCCGCTGAAAGCGGCCACGGTTTACCTGGTGCCCGGGGAGCGAATCGGACACCAGGTCAACCTCTGCTAAAGCGACCGAGGTTGACCTGGTGCCCGGGGAGCGAATCTGACACCAGGTCAACCTCTGCTAAAGCGCCAGAGGTTGACCTGGTGCCCGGGGAGCGAATCGGACACCAGGTCAACCTCTGCTAAAGCGGCCGGGGTTGACCTGCTGTCCCTGCCGGACTTAGAAAATTTTTCTCTCCAGCCTGGGACCGGGGTTGACCTGTTGTCCCTGCCGGACTTAGAAATTTTTTCTCTCCCGCCTGGGACCGGGGTTGACCTGTTGTCCCTGCCGGACTTAGAAAATTTTTCTCTGCCGCCTGGGACCGGGGTTGACCTGTTGTCCCTGCCGGACTTAGAAAATTTTTCTCTCCCGCTCGGAACCGGGGTTGACCTGTTGTCCCTGCCGGACTTAGAAAATTTTTCTCTCCCGCCTGGGACCGGGGTTGACCTGTTGTCCCTGCCGGACTTGGAGCCCCAGGAGGGGATCGGCCACCAGGTCAACCTCCGCTGAAAGCGGCCACGGTTTACCTGGTGCCCGGGGAGCGAATCGGACACCAGGTCAACCTCAGCTGAAGCGGCCGGGGTTGACCTGCTGTCCCTGCCGGACTTGGAGCCCGAGGAGGGGATCGGCCACCAGGTCAACCTCCGCTGAAAGCGGCCACGGTTTACCTGGTGCCCGGGGAGCGAATCGGACACCAGGTCAACCTCTGCTAAAGCGGCCGGGGTTGACCTGCTGTCCGTGCCGGACTTGGAGCCCGAGGAGGGGATCGGCCACCAGGTCAACCTCCGCTGAAAGCGGCCACGGTTTACCTGGTGCCCGGGGAGCGAATCGGACACCAGGTCAACCTCTGCTAAAGCGGCCGGGGTTCACCTGCTGTCCCTGCCGGACTTGGAGCCCGAGGAGGGGATCGGCCACCAGGTCAACCTCCGCTGAAAGCGGCCACGGTTTACCTGGTGCCCGGGGAGCGAATCGGACACCAGGTCAACCTCTGCTAAGGCGCCCGAGGTTGACCTGGTGCCCGGGGAGCGAATCGGACACCAGGTCAACCTCTGCTACGGCGGCCGGGGTTGACCTGCTGTCCCTGCCGGACTTAGAAAATTTTTCTCTCCCCGCCCGGAACCGGGGTTGACCTGTTGTCCCTGCCGGACTTGGAGCCCGAGGAGGGGATCGGCCACCAGGTCAACCTCCGCTGAAAGCGGCCACGGTTTACCTGGTGCCCGGGGAGCGAATCGGACACCAGGTCAACCTCTGCTAAAGCGGCCGGGGTTGACCTGCTGTCCCTGCCGGACTTGGAGCCCGAGGAGGGGATCGGCCACCAGGTCAACCTCCGCTGAAAGCGGCCACGGTTTACCTGGTGCCCGGGGAGCGAATCGGACACCAGGTCAACCTCTGCTAAAGCGGCCGGGGTTGACCTGCTGTCCGTGCCGGACTTGGAGCCCGAGGAGGGGATCGGCCACCAGGTCAACCTCCGCTGAAAGCGGCCACGGTTTACCTGGTGCCCGGGGAGCGAATCGGACACCAGGTCAACCTCTGCTAAAGCGGCCGGGGTTCACCTGCTGTCCCTGCCGGACTTGGAGCCCGAGGAGGGGATCGGCCACCAGGTCAACCTCCGCTGAAAGCGGCCACGGTTTACCTGGTGCCCGGGGAGCGAATCGGACACCAGGTCAACCTCTGCTAAGGCGCCCGAGGTTGACCTGGTGCCCGGGGAGCGAATCGGACACCAGGTCAACCTCTGCTACGGCGGCCGGGGTTGACCTGCTGTCCCTGCCGGACTTAGAAAATTTTTCTCTCCCCGCCCGGAACCGGGGTTGACCTGTTGTCCCTGCCGGACTTGGAGCCCGAGGAGGGGATCGGCCACCAGGTCAACCTCCGCTGAAAGCGGCCACGGTTTACCTGGTGCCCGGGGAGCGAATCGGACACCAGGTCAACCTCTGCTAAAGCGGCCGGGGTTGACCTGCTGTCCCTGCCGGACTTGGAGCCCGAGGAGGGGATCGGCCACCAGGTCAACCTCCGCTGAAAGCGGCCACGGTTTACCTGGTGCCCGGGGAGCGAATCGGACACCAGGTCAACCTCTGCTAAAGCGGCCGGGGTTCACCTGCTGTCCCTGCCGGACTTGGAGCCCGAGGAGGGGATCGGCCACCAGGTCAACCTCCGCTGAAAGCGGCCACGGTTTACCTGGTGCCCGGGGAGCGAATCGGACACCAGGTCAACCTCTGCTAAGGCGCCCGAGGTTGACCTGGTGCCCGGGGAGCGAATCGGACACCAGGTCAACCTCCGCTAAAGCGCCCGAGGTTGACCTGGTGCCCGGGGAGCGAATCGGACACCAGGTCAACCTCTGCTACGGCGGCCGGGGTTGACCTGCTGTCCCTGCCGGACTTGGAAAATTTCTCTCCCCGCCTCGGACCGGGGTTGACCTGCTGTCCCTACCGGACTTAGAACATTTTTCTCTCCCCGCCCCGGCCCGGGGGTTAACCTCGGGGCGCACAGCTTCCCGGGTCTGACGTGCACGTCCTGTCACCTCCCGGGCCCGGCGTCCTCGTCCTCCCTTCCCCTTGGGCCGGCTCGGAGGAAGTTTTCCCTCGGCCCGGCCTCCGGGTTAATTGTTTGGGCCCGGCTGACTGAGGCCAGGCTGCTGACGCTAAAGCCCGGGGAGGCGGGGGCCTACGGCCATACCGGACCGAATGCCCCCGATCTCGTCCGATCTCGGAAGGTAAACCGTCCCGGGCCTGGCTAGTACCTGGATGGGTGACCGCCTGGGAATCCCAGGTGCCGTAGGCAGCTTTTGGCCCCAGCGGGGGTAGAGCGGGGCGTGTGTCTGCCGTGCGGGAGCAGGGAAGCCGTGAGGCCAAGGCGGCGCGACGGTCCTGGGGGGCGCTGAGGCCTTTCCCTCTGCCTGCCTGCGTGTCGGGGGCGGGGGGGCGGGCGAGGAAGCTTAGGCCCTCACCCGGTGCGGTGCGATGGCTTGGGTCGGGTCGGGGAGAGGGAAGAAAGCGTGTGTGGAGCGTTGGTGGGGCAGGTGTGTGTGTGGGAGTGCTGGGTGGGGCAGGCCGTTGAGGCGGTGGCGGTGGTGGTGTTTTTGGTGGGAGTGAGTTGGGGTCAGGTGGGTGTGGGGTCCCGCCCGGGGGGTGGATGGTCTGAGGGTTAAGGCTTGGAACGTGCGTCTTGGGGGACCGTGGGTGGAGGTTGTTGAGAGCGGGGAAGGCCCTGGGTCTCGGTTGTGGACTATTAAGCCCGGTGGAGGGGGACCGTGGGGGGAGGTTGTTGAGAGCGGGGAAGGCCCTGGGTCCCGGTTGTGGACTATTAAGCCCGGTGGAGGGGGACCGTGGGTGGAGGTTGTTGAGAGCGGGGAAGGCCCTGGGTCTCGGTTGTGGACTATTAAGCCCGGTGGAGGGGGACCGTGGGTGGAGGTTGTTGAGAGCGGGGAAGGCCCTGGGTCCCGGTTGTGGACTATTAAGCCCGGTGGAGGGGGACCGTGGGTGGAGGTTGTTGAGAGCGGGGAAGGCCCTGGGTCTCGGTTGTGGACTATTAAGCCCGGTGGAGGGGGACCGTGGGGGGAGGTTGTTGAGAGCGGGGAAGGCCCTGGGTCCCGGTTGTGGACTATTAAGCCCGGTGGAGGGGGACCGTGGGTGGAGGTTGTTGAGAGCGGGGAAGGCCCTGGGTCTCGGTTGTGGACTATTAAGCCCGGTGGAGGGGGACCGTGGGTGGAGGTTGTTGAGAGCGGGGAAGGCCCTGGGTCCCGGTTGTGGACTATTAAGCCCGGTGGAGGGGGACCGTGGGTGGAGGTTGTTGAGAGCGGGGAAGGCCCTGGGACCCGGTTGTGGACTATTAAGCCCGGTGGAGGGGGACCGTGGGTGGAGGTTGTTGAGAGCGGGGAAGGCCCTGGGTCTCGGTTGTGGACTATTAAGCCCGGTGGAGGGGGACCGTGGGTGGAGGTTGTTGAGAGCGGGGAAGGCCCTGGGACCCGGTTGTGGACTATTAAGCCCGGTGGAGGGGGACCGTGGGTGGAGGTTGTTGAGAGCGGGGAAGGCCCTGGGTCCCGGTTGTGGACTATTAAGCCCGGTGGAGGGGGACCGTGGGTGGAGGTTGTTGAGAGCGGGGAAGGCCCTGGGACCCGGTTGTGGACTATTAAGCCCGGTGGAGGGGGACCGTGGGTGGAGGTTGTTGAGAGCGGGGAAGGCCCTGGGTCCCGGTTGTGGACTATTAAGCCCGGTGGAGGGGGACCGTGGGTGGAGGTTGTTGAGAGCGGGGAAGGCCCTGGGTCCCGGTTGTGGACTATTAAGCCCGGTGGAGGGGGACCGTGGGTGGAGGTTGTTGAGAGCGGGGAAGGCCCTGGGACCCGGTTGTGGACTATTAAGCCCGGTGGAGGGGGACCGTGGGTGGAGGTTGTTGAGAGCGGGGAAGGCCCTGGGTCTCGGTTGTGGACTATTAAGCCCGGTGGAGGGGGACCGTGGGTGGAGGTTGTTGAGAGCGGGGAAGGCCCTGGGACCCGGTTGTGGACTATTAAGCCCGGTGGAGGGGGACCGTGGGTGGAGGTTGTTGAGAGCGGGGAAGGCCCTGGGTCCCGGTTGTGGACTATTAAGCCCGGTGGAGGGGGACCGTGGGTGGAGGTTGTTGAGAGCGGGGAAGGCCCTGGGACCCGGTTGTGGACTATTAAGCCCGGTGGAGGGGGACCGTGGGTGGAGGTTGTTGAGAGCGGGGAAGGCCCTGGGTCTCGGTTGTGGACTATTAAGCCCGGTGGAGGGGGACCGTGGGTGGAGGTTGTTGAGAGCGGGGAAGGCCCTGGGACCCGGTTGTGGACTATTAAGCCCGGTGGAGGGGGACCGTGGGTGGAGGTTGTTGAGAGCGGGGAAGGCCCTGGGTCCCGGTTGTGGACTATTAAGCCCGGTGGAGGTGTTGCGTACGGTGGATGTAAGGGGGAGGGCGTATGAAGTGACCGAGGAGTGGGCAAGGAAACGGGGGGAAAAATTTGGAGGCGAAGGCGGCCGAAAAAGGGTGCGGTTGACCTGGTGCCCGGGGAGCGAATGGGCCACCAGGTCAACCCCCGCTGAAAGCAGCGGAGGTTGACCTGGTGCCCGGGGAGCGAATCGGCCACCAGGTCAACCCCCGCTGAAAGCACCGGAGGTTGACCTGGTGCCCGGGGAGGGAATCGGCCACCAGGTCAACCCCCGCTGAAAGCACCGGAGGTTGACCTGGTGCCCGGGAAGGGAATCGGCCACCAGGTCAACCCCCGCTGAAAGCACCGGAGGTTGACCTGGTGCCCGGGGAGGGAATCGGCCACCAGGTCAACCCCCGCTGAAAGCACCGGAGGTTGACCTGGTGCCCGGGGAGCGAATCGGCCACCAGGTCAACCCCCGCTGAAAGCAACGGAGGTTGACCTGGTGCCCGGGGAGCGAATGGGCCACCAGGTCAACCCCCGCTGAAAGCAGCGGAGGTTGACCTGGTGCCCGGGGAGCGAATCGGCCACCAGGTCAACCCCCGCTGAAAGCAGCGGAGGTTGACCTGGTGCCCGGGGAGGGAATCGGCCACCAGGTCAACCCCCGCTGAAAGCAGCGGAGGTTGACCTGGTGCCCGGGGAGGGAATCGGCCACCAGGTCAACCCCCGCTGAAAGCAGCGGAGGTTGACCTGGTGCCCGGGGAGCGAATCGGCCACCAGGTCAACCCCCGCTGAAAGCAGCGGAGGTTGACCTGGTGCCCGGGGAGGGAATCGGCCACCAGGTCAACCCCCGCTGAAAGCAGCGGAGGTTGACCTGGTGCCCGGGGAGGGAATCGGCCACCAGGTCAACCCCCGCTGAAAGCAGCGGAGGTTGACCTGGTGCCCGGGGAGCGAATCGGCCACCAGGTCAACCCCCGCTGAAAGCAGCGGAGGTTGACCTGGT
>NW_027439138.1:25000-26434 GCF_033958435.1 Carettochelys insculpta
CCGCCCGGTACCGGGGTTGACCTGTTGTCCCTGCCGGACTTAGAAATTTTTTCTCTGCCGCCTGGGACCGGGGTTGACCTGTTGTCCCTGCCGGACTTAGAAAATTTTTCTCTCCCGCCTGGGACCGGGGTTGACCTGTTGTCCCTGCCGGACTTAGAAATTTTTTCTCTGCCGCCTGGGACCGGGGTTGACCTGTTGTCCCTGCCGGACTTAGAAAATTTTTCTCTCCCGCCCGGGACCGGGGTTGACCTGTTGTCCCTGCCGGACTTAGAAATTTTTTCTCTGCCGCCTGGGACCGGGGTTGACCTGTTGTCCCTGCCGGACTTAGAAATTTTTTCTCTCCCGCCCGGTACCGGGGTTGACCTGTTGTCCCTGCCGGACTTAGAAATTTTTTCTCTGCCGCCTGGGACCGGGGTTGACCTGTTGTCCCTGCCGGACTTAGAAAATTTTTCTCTCCCGCTCGGAACCGGGGTTGACCTGTTGTCCCTGCCGGACTTAGAAAATTTTTCTCTCCCGCCTGGGACCGGGGTTGACCTGTTGTCCCTGCCGGACTTGGAGCCCGAGGAGGGGATCGGCCACCAGGTAAACCTCCGCTGAAAGCGGCCACGGTTTACCTGGTGCCCGGGGAGCGAATCGGACACCAGGTCAACCTCAGCTGAAGCGGCCGGGGTTGACCTGCTGTCCCTGCCGGACTTGGAAAATTTTTCTCTCCAGCCTGGGACCGGGGTTGACCTGTTGTCCCTGCCGGACTTAGAAATTTTTTCTCTCCCCGCCTGGGACCGGGGTTGACCTGCTGTCCCTGCCGGACTTGGAGCCCCAGGAGGGGATCGGCCACCAGGTCAACCTCCGCTGAAAGCGGCCACGGTTTACCTGGTGCCCGGGGAGCGAATCGGACACCAGGTCAACCTCTGCTAAAGCGACCGAGGTTGACCTGGTGCCCGGGGAGCGAATCTGACACCAGGTCAACCTCTGCTAAAGCGCCAGAGGTTGACCTGGTGCCCGGGGAGCGAATCGGACACCAGGTCAACCTCTGCTAAAGCGGCCGGGGTTGACCTGCTGTCCCTGCCGGACTTAGAAAATTTTTCTCTCCAGCCTGGGACCGGGGTTGACCTGTTGTCCCTGCCGGACTTAGAAATTTTTTCTCTCCCGCCTGGGACCGGGGTTGACCTGTTGTCCCTGCCGGACTTAGAAAATTTTTCTCTGCCGCCTGGGACCGGGGTTGACCTGTTGTCCCTGCCGGACTTAGAAAATTTTTCTCTCCCGCTCGGAACCGGGGTTGACCTGTTGTCCCTGCCGGACTTAGAAAATTTTTCTCTCCCGCCTGGGACCGGGGTTGACCTGTTGTCCCTGCCGGACTTGGAGCCCCAGGAGGGGATCGGCCACCAGGTCAACCTCCGCTGAAAGCGGCCACGGTTTACCTGGTGCCCGGGGAGC
>NW_027439139.1:12500-17500 GCF_033958435.1 Carettochelys insculpta
CCCAGGGCCTTCCCCGCTCTCAACAACCTCCACCCACGGTCCCCCTCCACCGGGCTTAATAGTCCACAACCGGGTCCCAGGGCCTTCCCCGCTCTCAACAACCTCCACCCACGGTCCCCCTCCACCGGGCTTAATAGTCCACAACCGGGACCCAGGGCCTTCCCCGCTCTCAACAACCTCCACCCACGGTCCCCCTCCACCGGGCTTAATAGTCCACAACCGGGACCCAGGGCCTTCCCCGCTCTCAACAACCTCCCCCCACGGTCCCCCTCCACCGGGCTTAATAGTCCACAACCGAGACCCAGGGCCTTCCCCGCTCTCAACAACCTCCACCCACGGTCCCCCAAGACGCACGTTCCAAGCCTTAACCCTCAGACCATCCACCCCCCGGGCGGGACCCCACACCCACCTGACCCCAACTCACTCCCACCAAAAACACCACCACCGCCACCGCCTCAACGGCCTGCCCCACCCAGCACTCCCACACACACACCTGCCCCACCAACGCTCCACACACGCTTTCTTCCCTCTCCCCGACCCGACCCAAGCCATCGCACCGCACCGGGTGAGGGCCTAAGCTTCCTCGCCCGCCCCCCCGCCCCCGACACGCAGGCAGGCAGAGGGAAAGGCCTCAGCGCCCCCCAGGACCGTCGCGCCGCCTTGGCCTCACGGCTTCCCTGCTCCCGCACGGCAGACACACGCCCCGCTCTACCCCCGCTGGGGCCAAAAGCTGCCTACGGCACCTGGGATTCCCAGGCGGTCACCCATCCAGGTACTAGCCAGGCCCGGGACGGTTTACCTTCCGAGATCGGACGAGATCGGGGGCATTCGGTCCGGTATGGCCGTAGGCCCCCGCCTCCCCGGGCTTTAGCGTCAGCAGCCTGGCCTCAGTCAGCCGGGCCCAAACAATTAACCCGGAGGCCGGGCCGAGGGAAAACTTCCTCCGAGCCGGCCCAAGGGGAAGGGAGGACGAGGACGCCGGGCCCGGGAGGTGACAGGACGTGCACGTCAGACCCGGGAAGCTGTGCGCCCCGAGGTTAACCCCCGGGCCGGGGCGGGGAGAGAAAAATGTTCTAAGTCCGGTAGGGACAGCAGGTCAACCCCGGTCCGAGGCGGGGAGAGAAATTTTCCAAGTCCGGCAGGGACAGCAGGTCAACCCCGGCCGCCGTAGCAGAGGTTGACCTGGTGTCCGATTCGCTCCCCGGGCACCAGGTCAACCTCGGGCGCTTTAGCGGAGGTTGACCTGGTGTCCGATTCGCTCCCCGGGCACCAGGTCAACCTCGGGCGCCTTAGCAGAGGTTGACCTGGTGTCCGATTCGCTCCCCGGGCACCAGGTAAACCGTGGCCGCTTTCAGCGGAGGTTGACCTGGTGGCCGATCCCCTCCTCGGGCTCCAAGTCCGGCAGGGACAGCAGGTGAACCCCGGCCGCTTTAGCAGAGGTTGACCTGGTGTCCGATTCGCTCCCCGGGCACCAGGTAAACCGTGGCCGCTTTCAGCGGAGGTTGACCTGGTGGCCGATCCCCTCCTCGGGCTCCAAGTCCGGCAGGGACAGCAGGTCAACCCCGGCCGCTTTAGCAGAGGTTGACCTGGTGTCCGATTCGCTCCCCGGGCACCAGGTAAACCGTGGCCGCTTTCAGCGGAGGTTGACCTGGTGGCCGATCCCCTCCTCGGGCTCCAAGTCCGGCAGGGACAACAGGTCAACCCCGGTTCCGGGCGGGGAGAGAAAAATTTTCTAAGTCCGGCAGGGACAGCAGGTCAACCCCGGCCGCCGTAGCAGAGGTTGACCTGGTGTCCGATTCGCTCCCCGGGCACCAGGTCAACCTCGGGCGCCTTAGCAGAGGTTGACCTGGTGTCCGATTCGCTCCCCGGGCACCAGGTAAACCGTGGCCGCTTTCAGCGGAGGTTGACCTGGTGGCCGATCCCCTCCTCGGGCTCCAAGTCCGGCAGGGACAGCAGGTGAACCCCGGCCGCTTTAGCAGAGGTTGACCTGGTGTCCGATTCGCTCCCCGGGCACCAGGTAAACCGTGGCCGCTTTCAGCGGAGGTTGACCTGGTGGCCGATCCCCTCCTCGGGCTCCAAGTCCGGCACGGACAGCAGGTCAACCCCGGCCGCTTTAGCAGAGGTTGACCTGGTGTCCGATTCGCTCCCCGGGCACCAGGTAAACCGTGGCCGCTTTCAGCGGAGGTTGACCTGGTGGCCGATCCCCTCCTCGGGCTCCAAGTCCGGCAGGGACAGCAGGTCAACCCCGGCCGCTTTAGCAGAGGTTGACCTGGTGTCCGATTCGCTCCCCGGGCACCAGGTAAACCGTGGCCGCTTTCAGCGGAGGTTGACCTGGTGGCCGATCCCCTCCTCGGGCTCCAAGTCCGGCAGGGACAACAGGTCAACCCCGGTTCCGGGCGGGGAGAGAAAAATTTTCTAAGTCCGGCAGGGACAGCAGGTCAACCCCGGCCGCCGTAGCAGAGGTTGACCTGGTGTCCGATTCGCTCCCCGGGCACCAGGTCAACCTCGGGCGCCTTAGCAGAGGTTGACCTGGTGTCCGATTCGCTCCCCGGGCACCAGGTAAACCGTGGCCGCTTTCAGCGGAGGTTGACCTGGTGGCCGATCCCCTCCTCGGGCTCCAAGTCCGGCAGGGACAGCAGGTGAACCCCGGCCGCTTTAGCAGAGGTTGACCTGGTGTCCGATTCGCTCCCCGGGCACCAGGTAAACCGTGGCCGCTTTCAGCGGAGGTTGACCTGGTGGCCGATCCCCTCCTCGGGCTCCAAGTCCGGCACGGACAGCAGGTCAACCCCGGCCGCTTTAGCAGAGGTTGACCTGGTGTCCGATTCGCTCCCCGGGCACCAGGTAAACCGTGGCCGCTTTCAGCGGAGGTTGACCTGGTGGCCGATCCCCTCCTCGGGCTCCAAGTCCGGCAGGGACAGCAGGTCAACCCCGGCCGCTTCAGCTGAGGTTGACCTGGTGTCCGATTCGCTCCCCGGGCACCAGGTAAACCGTGGCCGCTTTCAGCGGAGGTTGACCTGGTGGCCGATCCCCTCCTGGGGCTCCAAGTCCGGCAGGGACAACAGGTCAACCCCGGTCCCAGGCGGGAGAGAAAAATTTTCTAAGTCCGGCAGGGACAACAGGTCAACCCCGGTTCCGAGCGGGAGAGAAAAATTTTCTAAGTCCGGCAGGGACAACAGGTCAACCCCGGTCCCAGGCGGCAGAGAAAAATTTTCTAAGTCCGGCAGGGACAACAGGTCAACCCCGGTCCCAGGCGGGAGAGAAAAAATTTCTAAGTCCGGCAGGGACAACAGGTCAACCCCGGTCCCAGGCTGGAGAGAAAAATTTTCTAAGTCCGGCAGGGACAGCAGGTCAACCCCGGCCGCTTTAGCAGAGGTTGACCTGGTGTCCGATTCGCTCCCCGGGCACCAGGTCAACCTCTGGCGCTTTAGCAGAGGTTGACCTGGTGTCAGATTCGCTCCCCGGGCACCAGGTCAACCTCGGTCGCTTTAGCAGAGGTTGACCTGGTGTCCGATTCGCTCCCCGGGCACCAGGTAAACCGTGGCCGCTTTCAGCGGAGGTTGACCTGGTGGCCGATCCCCTCCTGGGGCTCCAAGTCCGGCAGGGACAGCAGGTCAACCCCGGTCCCAGGCGGGGAGAGAAAAAATTTCTAAGTCCGGCAGGGACAACAGGTCAACCCCGGTCCCAGGCTGGAGAGAAAAATTTTCCAAGTCCGGCAGGGACAGCAGGTCAACCCCGGCCGCTTCAGCTGAGGTTGACCTGGTGTCCGATTCGCTCCCCGGGCACCAGGTAAACCGTGGCCGCTTTCAGCGGAGGTTTACCTGGTGGCCGATCCCCTCCTCGGGCTCCAAGTCCGGCAGGGACAACAGGTCAACCCCGGTCCCAGGCGGGAGAGAAAAATTTTCTAAGTCCGGCAGGGACAACAGGTCAACCCCGGTTCCGAGCGGGAGAGAAAAATTTTCTAAGTCCGGCAGGGACAACAGGTCAACCCCGGTCCCAGGCGGCAGAGAAAAAATTTCTAAGTCCGGCAGGGACAACAGGTCAACCCCGGTACCGGGCGGGAGAGAAAAAATTTCTAAGTCCGGCAGGGACAACAGGTCAACCCCGGTCCCAGGCGGCAGAGAAAAAATTTCTAAGTCCGGCAGGGACAACAGGTCAACCCCGGTCCCGGGCGGGAGAGAAAAATTTTCTAAGTCCGGCAGGGACAACAGGTCAACCCCGGTCCCAGGCGGCAGAGAAAAAATTTCTAAGTCCGGCAGGGACAACAGGTCAACCCCGGTCCCAGGCGGGAGAGAAAAATTTTCTAAGTCCGGCAGGGACAACAGGTCAACCCCGGTCCCAGGCGGCAGAGAAAAAATTTCTAAGTCCGGCAGGGACAACAGGTCAACCCCGGTACCGGGCGGGAGAGAAAAAATTTCTAAGTCCGGCAGGGACAACAGGTCAACCCCGGTCCCAGGCTGGAGAGAAAAAATTTCTAAGTCCGGCAGGGACAACAGGTCAACCCCGGTCCCAGGCGGCAGAGAAAAAATTTCTAAGTCCGGCAGGGACAACAGGTCAACCCCGGTCCCAGGCGGCAGAGAAAAAATTTCTAAGTCCGGCAGGGACAACAGGTCAACCCCGGTCCCAGGCGGCAGAGAAAAAATTTCTAAGTCCGGCAGGGACAACAGGTCAACCCCGGTCCCAGGCGGGAGAGAAAAATTTTCTAAGTCCGGCAGGGACAACAGGTCAACCCCGGTCCCAGGCGGCAGAGAAAAATTTTCTAAGTCCGGCAGGGACAACAGGTCAACCCCGGTCCCAGGCGGCAGAGAAAAAATTTCTAAGTCCGGCAGGGACAACAGGTCAACCCCGGTCCCAGGCTGGAGAGAAAAAATTTCTAAGTCCGGCAGGGACAACAGGTCAACCCCGGTCCCAGGCGGGAGAGAAAAAATTTCTAAGTCCGGCAGGGACAACAGGTCAACCCCGGTCCCGGGCTGGAGAGAAAAATTTTCTAAGTCCGGCAGGGA
>NW_027439140.1:5000-10000 GCF_033958435.1 Carettochelys insculpta
GTTGACCTGGTGGCCGATTCGCTCCCCGGGCACCAGGTCAACCTCCACTGCTTTCAGCGGGGGTTGACCTGGTGGCCGATTCCCTCCCCGGGCACCAGGTCAACCTCCGCTGCTTTCAGCGGGGGTTGACCTGGTGGCCGATTCCCTCCCGGGGCACCAGGTCAACCTCCGCTTCTTTCAGCGGGGGTTGACCTGGTGGCCGATTCGCTCCCCGGGCACCAGGTCAACCTCCGCTGCTTTCAGCGGGGGTTGACCTGCTGGCCGATTCGCTCCCCGGGCACCAGGTCAACCTCCGCTGCTTTCAGCGGGGGTTGACCTGGTGGCCGATTCCTCCCCGGGCACCAGGTCAACCTCCGCTGCTTTCAGCGGGGGTTGACCTGGTGGCCGATTCCCTCCCTGGGCACCAGGTCAACCTCCGCTTCTTTCAGCGGGGGTTGACCTGGTGGCCGATTCGCTCCCCGGGCACCAGGTCAACCTCCGCTGCTTTCAGCGGGGGTTGACCTGGTGGCCGATTCCCTCCCCGGGCACCAGGTCAACCTCCGCTGCTTTCAGCGGGGGTTGACCTGGTGGCCGATTCGCTCCCCGGGCACCAGGTCAACCTCCGCTGCTTTCAGCGGGGGTTGACCTGGTGGCCGATTCCCTCCCCGGGCACCAGGTCAACCTCCGCTGCTTTCAGCGGGGGTTGACCTGGTGGCCGATTCGCTCCCCGGGCACCAGGTCAACCTCCGCTGCTTTCAGCGGGGGTTGACCTGGTGGCCGATTCGCTCCCCGGGCACCAGGTCAACCTCCGCTGCTTTCAGCGGGGGTTGACCTGGTGGCCCATTCGCTCCCGGGCACCAGGGTCAACCTCCGGTGCTTTCAGCGGGGGTTGACCTGGTGGCCGATTCGCTCCCCGGGCACCAGGTCAACCTCCGGTGCTTTCAGCGGGGGTCGACCTGGTGGCCGATTCCCTCCCCGGGCACCAGGTCAACCTCCGGTGCTTTCAGCGGGGGTTGACCTGGTGGCCGATTCCCTCCCGGGCACCAGGTCAACCTCCGGTGCTTTCAGCGGGGGTTGACCTGGTGGCCGATTCGCTCCCCGGGCACCAGGTCAACCTCCGCTGCTTTCAGCGGGGGTTGACCTGGTGGCCCATTCGCTCCCCGGGCACCAGGTCAACCGCACCCTTTTTCGGCCGCCTTCGCCTCCAAATTTTTCCCCCCGTTTCCTTGCCCACTCCTCGGTCACTTCATACGCCCTCCCCCTTACATCCACCGTACGCAACACCTCCACCGGGCTTAATAGTCCACAACCGGGACCCAGGGCCTTCCCCGCTCTCAACAACCTCCACCCACGGTCCCCCTCCACCGGGCTTAATAGTCCACAACCGAGACCCAGGGCCTTCCCCGCTCTCAACAACCTCCACCCACGGTCCCCCTCCACCGGGCTTAATAGTCCACAACCGGGACCCAGGGCCTTCCCCGCTCTCAACAACCTCCACCCACGGTCCCCCTCCACCGGGCTTAATAGTCCACAACCGGGACCCAGGGCCTTCCCCGCTCTCAACAACCTCCACCCACGGTCCCCCTCCACCGGGCTTAATAGTCCACAAGCGAGACCCAGGGCCTTCCCCGCTCTCAACAACCTCCACCCACGGTCCCCCTCCACCGGGCTTAATAGTCCACAACCGAGACCCAGGGCCTTCCCCGCTCTCAACAACCTCCACCCACGGTCCCCCAAGACGCACGTTCCAAGCCTTAACCCTCAGACCATCCACCCCCCCTGGGGGGGACCCCACACCCACCTGACCCCAACTCACTCCCACCAAAAACACCACCACCGCCACGCCTCAACGGCCTGCCCCACCCAGCACTCCCACACACACACCTGCCCCACCAACGCTCCACACACGCTTTCTTCCCTCTCCCCGACCCGACCCAAGCCATCGCACCGCACCGGGTGAGGGCCTAAGCTTCCTCGCCCGCCCCCCCGCCCCCGACACGCAGGCAGGCAGAGGGAAAGGCCTCAGCGCCCCCCAGGACCGTCGCGCCGCCTTGGCCTCACGGCTTCCCTGCTCCCGCACGGCAGACACACGCCCCGCTCTACCCCCGCTGGGGCCAAAAGCTGCCTACGGCACCTGGGATTCCCAGGCGGTCACCCATCCAGGTACTAGCCAGGCCCGGGACGGTTTACCTTCCGAGATCGGACGAGATCGGGGGCATTCGGTCCGGTATGGCCGTAGGCCCCCGCCTCCCCGGGCTTTAGCGTCAGCAGCCTGGCCTCAGTCAGCCGGGCCCAAACAATTAACCCGGAGGCCGGGCCGAGGGAAAACTTCCTCCGAGCCGGCCCAAGGGGAAGGGAGGACGAGGACGCCGGGCCCGGGAGGTGACAGGACGTGCACGTCAGACCCGGGAAGCTGTGCGCCCCGAGGTTAACCCCCGGGCCGGGGCGGGGAGAGAAAAATGTTCTAAGTCCGGTAGGGACAGCAGGTCAACCCCGGTCCGAGGCGGGGAGAGAAATTTTCCAAGTCCGGCAGGGACAGCAGGTCAACCCCGGCCGCCGTAGCAGAGGTTGACCTGGTGTCCGATTCGCTCCCCGGGCACCAGGTCACCTCGGGCGCTTTAGCGGAGGTTGACCTGGTGTCCGATTCGCTCCCCGGGCACCAGGTAAACCGTGGCCGCTTTCAGCGGAGGTTGACCTGGTGGCCGATCCCCTCCTGGGGCTCCAAGTCCGGCAGGGACAGCAGGTCAACCCCGGCCGCTTTAGCAGAGGTTGACCTGGTGTCCGATTCGCTCCCCGGGCACCAGGTAAACCGTGGCCGCTTTCAGCGGAGGTTGACCTGGTGGCCGATCCCCTCCTCGGGCTCCAAGTCCGGCAGGGACAGCAGGTGAACCCCGGCCGCTTTAGCAGAGGTTGACCTGGTGTCCGATTCGCTCCCCGGGCACCAGGTAAACCGTGGCCGCTTTCAGCGGAGGTTGACCTGGTGGCCGATCCCCTCCTGGGGCTCCAAGTCCGGCAGGGACAGCAGGTCAACCCCGGCCGCTTTAGCAGAGGTTGACCTGGTGTCCGATTCGCTCCCCGGGCACCAGGTAAACCGTGGCCGCTTTCAGCGGAGGTTGACCTGGTGGCCGATCCCCTCCTCGGGCTCCAAGTCCGGCAGGGACAGCAGGTCAACCCCGGCCGCTTTAGCAGAGGTTGACCTGGTGTCCGATTCGCTCCCCGGGCACCAGGTAAAACCGTGGCCGCTTTCAGCGGAGGTTGACCTGGTGGCCGATCCCCTCCTCGGGCTCCAAGTCCGGCAGGGACAACAGGTCAACCCCGGTCCAGGCTGGAGAGAAAAATTTTCTAAGTCCGGCAGGGACAGCAGGTCAACCCCGGCCGCTTTAGCAGAGGTTGACCTGGTGTCCGATTCGCTCCCCGGGGCACCAGGTCAACCTCTGGCGCTTTAGCAGAGGTTGACCTGGTGTCAGATTCGCTCCCCGGGCACCAGGTCAACCTCGGGCGCTTTAGCAGAGGTTGACCTGGTGTCCGATTCGCTCCCCGGGCACCAGGTAAACCGTGGCGCTTTCAGCGGAGGTTGACCTGGTGGCCGATTCCCTCCTCGGGCTCCAAGTCCGGCAGGGACAGCAGGTCAACCCCGGTCCCAGGCGGGGAGAGAAAAAATTTCAAAGTCCGGCAGGGACAACAGGTCAACCCCGTCCCAGGCTGGAGAGAAAAATTTCTAAGTCCGGCAGGGACAGCAGGTCAACCCCGGCCGCTTCAGCTGAGGTTGACCTGGTGTCCGATTCGCTCCCCGGGCACCAGGTAAACCGTGGCCGCTTTCAGCGGAGGTTGACCTGGTGGCCGATCCCCTCCTGGGGCTCCAAGTCCGGCAGGGACAACAGGTCAACCCCGGTCCCAGGCGGGAGAGAAAAATTTTCTAAGTCCGGCAGGGACAACAGGTCAACCCCGGTTCCGAGCGGGAGAGAAAAATTTTCTAAGTCCGGCAGGGACAACAGGTCAACCCCGTCCCAGGCGGCAGAGAAAAATTTTCTAAGTCCGGCAGGGACAACAGGTCAACCCCGGTCCCAGGCTGGAGAGAAAAAATTTCTAAGTCCCGGCAGGGACAGCAGGTCAACCCCGGCCGCTTCAGCTGAGGTTGACCTGGTGTCCGATTCGCTCCCCGGGCACCAGGTAAACCGTGGCCGCTTTCAGCGGAGGTTGACCTGGTGGCCGATCCCCTCCTGGGGCTCCAAGTCCGGCAGGGACAACAGGTCAACCCCGGTCCCAGGCGGGAGAGAAAAATTTTCTAAGTCCGGCAGGGACAACAGGTCAACCCCGGTTCCGAGCGGGAGAGAAAAATTTTCTAAGTCCGGCAGGGACAACAGGTCAACCCCGGTACCGGGCGGGAGAGAAAAAATTTCTAAGTCCGGCAGGGACAACAGGTCAACCCCGGTCCCAGGCTGGAGAGAAAAAATTTCTAAGTCCGGCAGGGACAACAGGTCAACCCCGGTCCCAGGCTGGAGAGAAAAAATTTCTAAGTCCGGCAGGGACAACAGGTCAACCCCGGTCCCAGGCTGGAGAGAAAAAATTTCTAAGTCCGGCAGGGACAACAGGTCAACCCCGGTCCCAGGCGGGAGAGAAAAATTTTCCAAGTCCGGCAGGGACAACAGGTCAACCCCGGTCCCAGGCGGCAGAGAAAAAATTTCTAAGTCCGGCAGGGACAACAGGTCAACCCCGGTCCCAGGCGGGAGAGAAAAATTTTCTAAGTCCGGCAGGGACAACAGGTCAACCCCGGTCCCAGGCGGGAGAGAAAAATTTTCTAAGTCCGGCAGGGACAACAGGTCAACCCCGGTCCCAGGCGGCAGAGAAAAATTTTCTAAGTCCGGCAGGGACAACAGGTCAACCCCGGTCCCAGGCGGGAGAGAAAAAATTTCTAAGTCCGGCAGGGACAACAGGTCAACCCCGGTCCCAGGCGGCAGAGAAAAAATTTCTAAGTCCGGCAGGGACAACAGGTCAACCCCGGTCCCAGGCGGCAGAGAAAA
>NW_027439140.1:22500-25936 GCF_033958435.1 Carettochelys insculpta
TGACCTGGTGGCCGATTCCCTCCCCGGGCACCAGGTCAACCTCCGCTGCTTTCAGCGGGGGTTGACCTGGTGGCCGATTCGCTCCCCGGGCACCAGGTCAACCTCCGCTGCTTTCAGCGGGGGTTGACCTGGTGGCCGATTCGCTCCCCGGGCACCAGGTCAACCTCCGCTGCTTTCAGCGGGGGTTGACCTGGTGGCCCATTCGCTCCCCGGGCACCAGGTCAACCTCCGGTGCTTTCAGCGGGGGTTGACCTGGTGGCCGATTCGCTCCCCGGGCACCAGGTCAACCTCCGGTGCTTTCAGCGGGGGTCGACCTGGTGGCCGATTCCCTCCCCGGGCACCAGGTCAACCTCCGGTGCTTTCAGCGGGGGTTGACCTGGTGGCCGATTCCCCTCCCCGGGCACCAGGTCAACCTCCGGTGCTTTCAGCGGGGGTTGACCTGGTGGCGATTCGCTCCCCGGGCACCAGGTCAACCTCCGCTGCTTTCAGCGGGGGTTGACCTGGTGGCCCATTCGCTCCCCGGGCACCAGGTCAACCGCACCCTTTTTCGGCCGCCTTCGCCTCCAAATTTTTCCCCCCGTTTCCTTGCCCACTCCTCGGTCACTTCATACGCCCTCCCCCTTACATCCACCGTACGCAACACCTCCACCGGGCTTAATAGTCCACAACCGGGGACCCAGGGCCTTCCCCGCTCTCAACAACCTCCACCCACGGTCCCCCTCCACCGGGCTTAATAGTCCACAACCGAGACCCAGGGCCTTCCCCGCTCTCAACAACCTCCACCCACGGTCCCCCTCCACCGGGCTTAATAGTCCACAACCGGGACCCAGGGGCCTTCCCCGCTCTCAACAACCTCCACCCACGGTCCCCCTCCACCGGGCTTAATAGTCCACAAGCGAGACCCCAGGGCCTTCCCCGCTCTCAACAACCTCCACCCACGGTCCCCCTCCACCGGGCTTAATAGTCCACAACCGAGACCCAGGGCCTTCCCCGCTCTCAACAACCTCCACCCACGTCCCCAAGACGCACGTTCCAAGCCTTAACCCCTCAGACCATCCACCCCCCCTGGGGGGGACCCCCACACCCACCTGACCCCAACTCACTCCCACCAAAAACACCACCACCGCCCACCGCCTCAACGGCCTGCCCCACCCAGCACTCCCACACACACACCTGCCCCACCAACGCTCCACACACGCTTTCTTCCCTCTCCCCGACCCGACCCAAGCCATCGCACCGCACCGGGTGAGGGCCTAAGCTTCCTCGCCCGCCCCCCCCCGCCCCCGACACGCAGGCAGGCAGAGGGAAAGGCCTCAGCGCCCCCCAGGACCGTCGCGCCCGCCTTGGCCTCACGGCTTCCCTGCTCCCGCACGGCAGACACACGCCCCGCTCTACCCCCGCTGGGGCCAAAAGCTGCCTACGGCACCTGGGATTCCCAGGCGGTCACCCATCCAGGTACTAGCCAGGCCCGGGACGGTTTACCTTCCGAGATCGGACGAGATCGGGGGCATTCGGTCCGGTATGGCCGTAGGCCCCCGCCTCCCCCGGGCCTTTAGCGTCAGCAGCCTGGCCTCAGTCAGCCGGGCCCAAACAATTAACCCGGAGGCCGGGCCGAGGGAAAACTTCCTCCGAGCCGGCCCAAGGGGAAGGGAGGACGAGGACGCCGGGCCCGGGAGGTGACAGGACGTGCACGTCAGACCCGGGAAGCTGTGCGCCCCGAGGTTAACCCCCGGGCCGGGGCGGGGAGAGAAAAATGTTCTAAGTCCGGTAGGGACAGCAGGTCAACCCCGGTCCGAGGCGGGGAGAGAAATTTTCCAAGTCCGGCAGGACAGCAGGTCAACCCCGGCCGCCGTAGCAGAGGTTGACCTGGTGTCCGATTCGCTCCCCGGGCACCAGGTCAACCTCGGGCGCTTTAGCGGAGGTTGACCTGGTGTCCGATTCGCTCCCCGGGCACCAGGTAAACCGTGGCCGCTTTCAGCGGAGGTTGACCTGGTGGCCGATCCCCTCCTGGGGGCTCCAAGTCCGGCAGGGACAGCAGGTCAACCCCGGCCGCTTTAGCAGAGGTTGACCTGGTGTCCGATTCGCTCCCCGGGCACCAGGTAAACCGTGGCCGCTTTCAGCGGAGGTTGACCTGGTGGCCGATCCCCTCCTCGGGCTCCAAGTCCGGCAGGGACAGCAGGGTGAACCCCGGCCGCTTTAGCAGAGGTTGACCTGGTGTCCGATTCGCTCCCCGGGCACCAGGTAAACCGTGGCCGCTTTCAGCGGAGGTTGGACCTGGTGGCCGATCCCCTCCTGGGGCTCCAAGTCCGGCAGGGACAGCAGGTCAACCCCGGCCGCTTTAGCAGAGGTTGACCTGGTGTCCGATTCGCTCCCCGGGCACCAGGTAAACCGTGGCCGCTTTCAGCGGAGGTTGACCTGGTGGCCGATCCCCCTCCTCGGGCTCCAAGTCCGGCAGGGACAGCAGGTCAACCCGGCCGCTTTAGCAGAGGTTGACCTGGTGTCCGATTCGCTCCCCGGGCACCAGGTAAACCGTGGCCGCTTTCAGCGGAGGTTGACCTGGTGGCCGATCCCCTCCTCGGGCTCCAAGTCCGGCAGGGACAACAGGTCAACCCCGGTCCCAGGCTGGAGAGAAAAATTTTCTAAGTCCGGCAGGGACAGCAGGTCAACCCCGGCCGCTTTAGCAGAGGTTGACCTGGTGTCCGATTCGCTCCCCGGGCACCAGGTCAACCTCTGGCGCTTTAGCAGAGGTTGACCTGGTGTCAGATTCGCTCCCCGGGCACCAGGTCAACCTCGGGCGCTTTAGCAGAGGTTGACCTGGTGTCCCGATTCGCTCCCCGGGCACCAGGTAAACCGTGGGCGCTTTCAGCGGAGGTTGACCTGGTGGCCGATTCCCTCCTCGGGCTCCAAGTCCGGCAGGGACAGCAGGTCAACCCCGGTCCCAGGCGGGGAGAGAAAAAATTTCAAAGTCCGGCAGGGACAACAGGTCAACCCCGGTCCCAGGCTGGAGAGAAAAATTTCTAAGTCCGGCAGGGACAGCAGGTCAACCCCGGCCGCTTCAGCTGAGGTTGACCTGGTGTCCGATTCGCTCCCCGGGCACCAGGTAAACCGTGGCCGCTTTCAGCGGAGGTTGACCTGGTGGCCGATCCCCTCCTGGGGCTCCAAGTCCGGCAGGGACAACAGGTCAACCCCGGTCCCAGGCGGGAGAGAAAAATTTTCTAAGTCCGGCAGGGACAACAGGTCAACCCCGGTTCCGAGCGGGAGAGAAAAATTTTCTAAGTCCGGCAGGGACAACAGGTCAACCCCGGTCCCAGGCGGCAGAGAAAAATTTTCTAAGTCCGGCAGGGACAACAGGTCAACCCCGGTCCCAGGGCGGCAGAGAAAAAATTTCTAAGTCCGGCAGGGACAAACAGGTCAACCCCGGTCCCAGGCGGCAGAG